>NC_045973.1:25463726-25678726 GCF_010909765.2 Amblyraja radiata
GGGGGGGAAGAGGGCGGGGGTCGGCAGCGGGGTCGATGGGGTGGTCGGGTGATCCGAGTGGGTGTTGTGGGGGGAGCGGGGCTCTATGGAAGGGTCGCTCTGCAGCCCCCATCTCCAGACCTACCCTTCCTTTGTGAAGTGTGCACCTCGCACAGGCCATTTTTACTCGGCACCCAGATCTTTTTGAGGGGGTTCTGGGTGAGTTCGGTGAGCGGGCTCGCCATCATATTTCCTCTCCCAGTGTTGGCCTTGCATCAAGCGGGCAGCATTGCCGCCGCCGCCCCGCACCAGCCCCCGTTTCCCGGCCCCGCTCTGCTCCCGGATCCGCACCGGCTCCGCTCGCGTCTGCAGCCACCGGCTGATCACATGTCATCCCAACTACCACGCGTCCCCTAAAGCGCGGGCACTCGGGCTCGGCGGCGGTAAACACACAAGTGTCACTAAAAACTGACAGTCAGCAATTATACTGAATGTTCAGGAAGTAGCTGCAGATGCTGGTTTACACCGAAGATAGACACAAATGCTGGAGTAATTCATCGCGACAGGCAATGAATTTCTCTGGAGAGAAGGAATGGGTCTGAAGTCTCGATCCGAAACAGCACCCATTCCTTCTCTCTCGAGATGCTGCCTGACCCGCTAAATTACTCCAGGACTTTGTCTGTCTCACTTATACTAAATGTTTCTTTTTTAATTATCCTGTATTTATTCACTGTCGGTTTAAACAGCTTTGAGGCTTATTGCTCTTTCAGTCTGATCGGTATTTACATTTGGACAGCAGCCCAGCGTGGCTGACTACGACAGTGCTCCCGGGACAGTCCTTCCCCGCTGTCTATCTGCCTGCCTGCCTGCCCACGGGATCGTTCTGTTTACAGGCTGCTCACGGACACTCGCCTGGATATTGCATCAGGTCGGCTCCACGGGCTGATCACATGCGGAGACCGTGGGACGTGGCTGCTCCACGCCACGCAGCCAATCGCCGAAAGCCGTGCCCCCCACCCCCCACAAAAGCTGCACAATAACAGGTCGCTGGGATTGACACCGAGTGTTGGAGTTACAGGCAGCATCTCTGGAGAACATGGATAGGTGACATTTCGGGTCGGGACCCTTCTTCAGTCTGAGTGTCCAGAGATGCTGCCGGACCCGCTGAGTCACTCCAGCTTTTTGTGGCTATGTGTGTGTATAGGAAGGAACTGCAGATGCTGGTTTACACCGAAGGTAGGGGGTGGGGAGCACTGAGGGTGATCTGACAAAAGTGAAATGAAGAATACACAAAGGACAAATTACGAAGCGCAGGGGGTAGGTTGCCGATTGGAAGGGACATGATGATGGGCAGATAGTGAAGTGTGAGAGGAGGGGTACACCCGTCTGCTAATCACCTCACTTGTATCCACCTATGGGTCAATGGTGCTTACTGCGTGCCAGGCACTCTCCCGCCCCGCCTCTCTTCCAGCTATCTCCACATTACACCATCCGTCTGAAGAAGGGTCACGACCCGAAACCTTGACTGTCCAACCCTTGGCTGCTTGACCCCCGAGTTCCTCCAGCATCTTGTGCTCAATGCTGATATGTGTACCACCACTCTGACCTCTAGCTTAAACATAATTTTATTCCCAATTGGTTAGTTTGCCCTGGATCCCATGCGATCTAATCTTCCAGACCAGTTTATCATGTAGCATGTGTCAAAAGCCTTGTTAAAGTCCCTGTAACAATAACTCTAATCATTCCTTTCCAAATGTAAGTAGATCTCATCTCTCCAATAACCTGAAAAACCCAACCCAAAATGATGAGACAAAGTACAGGAAGGAGATTCTGAACCTTGTAACCTGGTGCCAAAACAACGAACCTCTCCCATCCACGTCAGCAACATTGTGATTCACTTCAGGAAATTAATCAGTACACACACCCATTGTACATTGACGGCACCAATGTAGAGATGGTTAAAAACTTCAAGTTGCTAGGAATAAATATCACTAGCAATTTGTTCACACCAATGTTCACACCACAAGCTTCTTTAGAAGGCTCAGGAAGTTCGGCATGATCACAACATCTCTACCCAACTTCCACAGATGTGCCATAGAAAGCATTTTATCAGGTGCATCGCAGCATAGTTTGGGAACAGCTCCATCCAAGACCACAAGAAATTGCAGAGTTGTTGATGTAGCCCAGATCATCGTGCAGACCAACCTCCCTTCCATTGACTCCATCTCCACTACACACTGCCTTGGCAAGGCCACCAGCATAATTAAGTGCCAATCTCACCCCCGGTTACTCCCTGTTCTCCCATCAGGCAAGGGGTACAGAAATTTGAAAATGCATACCACCAGACTCAAGGACAGTTTCTTCCCAGTTGTTAACCGGCATATGAACTGTCCTCCATCACTAGAGAGTGGTCCTGACCTCCCATCACTGGAGACCTTGAACTATCTTTAATCTTGGAACTAAATGTTGTAACCTTTATCTGTGCACTCTGGGTGGCTTGATTGTAATTTTCTTTGAATAACATGCAAACAAAAGCTTCTCACTGCACCTTGGTACACGTGATAATAATAAACCAAACTAAGCCTATCCACATGCTCCACTGAGTTACCCAGCAGGGCTTTCTTTGTAAACCAATTGCAGATGCTGGTTTACAAAGGAGGACAGAAAGAGCTGGAATAGCTCAGCAGCATCAGTCAGGCAGCATCTCTGGGACATGGATAGGTGCTTCCAAAAGCATACTGACCTCCAGATGGCACCAGCGGCTGCCAGCTGATTCCGGGAGAGAAGCTACCAGCCCTGACAATCTCCCACTCTTTTAACCTCTATTCTAAATCTAAATCTGTCATTATTTCTCACCTGGTATATTTCTCTTTGCGCTGCCTGTTGTACTTGTGTATGGTTGGAGTGTAGCCACGTACAGCACAATTTGACTGGAGAGCACACAAACTCTGTCTCGGTACAGATGACAATAAACCAACAGCACTGAAGCAAGGCAGTAGTTCCGAGGCTTTTCCTTGCAGCCCGACTTGTATAAAGGTGTAACATTAGCAACCCTCCAGTTTCCTGGAACCCACGACTATTGATGATACAATTATCTCTGCCAGGGCCCCAGCAATTTAAACCCCAGCTTCCCACAAAGTCCTCGGATACATTTGATCAGGTACCAGAGATTTATCCACCTTTATGCATTTTTAAAACCTCCAGCGGTTCTTCTTCTATATTGTGGACTTTCTTCCAGATGTAACTATTAATAACATCCCCAAGTTCTCTAGCATCCGCACCTTTCTCCACGGTAAGCAGATAAGAAAAGTTCATTTTACACCTAGGCTACTTCCTGTAACCACACATAGACAACCTTGTTGATCTTTTAGAGGCCCTATTCTCTCTAGTTACTCATTTTCCCTTAATATACACATAGACACACCCACTACCCAAGGCATTCACTTGACCTAAGCTGCCCTTACCTGGCCCATGACTCATTTTTCTTGACCAGGTTGTCAATATCTCTCATCACACTGGGTTCCTTGCACCTGCCAGTCTTGTCTGTCACTCCAACAGGAATACACTGACCCACAGCTCCCCCTATCTCACCTGTAAAAGCCTCTCACTTGCGAGGGGACGAAGCAGGAAAGAGTGTGGGGGGAATGGAGTAGTGTGGCAGACAGTGAGATTGACTCAAATACAGACAATAAATTAAGCAGGCCCAGTGCTCAGAACAGCCAGAGGCAGGTGAGGGAGCAGGGGGAGTGGGCTGGCAGATGCAGTTGTAGTGGCCCGTGATGTAAGGAGCCTCACAGCAGGTCAAGTGAGCTTGCAGCGTGGATCAGCACATGGAATGGCAAGTCACGGAACTATGGCTGAGGGAAAGGCAGCCTAATGTCCTGGGGTACAGACATATAGGGCAGGACTGGCACCTCAATGCCCATGAGTACAGACAAAGGGCAGGACTGGCAGCTCAATGCCCCGCGGTACAGACATATAGGGCAGGACTAGCAGCTCAATGTCCTGGGGCATAGATGTGACTGAGGGGGCTGCAAGAGATGGGGGAGTCACACTATTGATCAGGGAGTACATCACGGCCCCGTGTGGAGAGGACATCCAGGCTCAGTAATCCAATAGGACCACGTGGGTAGAACAGGAGGAGAGGGATGATCACTGTGTTATAACTAATAATCAGGAATTAGAGGAACAGATATGTAAACACGTTACAGAAAGGGGTAAAAGAGTTACAGTAACGGAATTACAATTTTCCTCGTATTGACCACAATTGCCTTAATGTAAGGGGTTCAAATGGGGCATAATTTGTTAAGTGCATCCAAAGCTTAAGCTTTTTCAGACAATTTTTAGTTAGTTGTACCAGAGAAATGTTGAGACTGACCTTAGGTCATGGTGGGTCGGGGGACACTTGGGGACAGTGATATAATCCTGTCAGTTTCTATTTATCGTCCTTGGATTAAGGCCATAAATTGGTGGAAGATGATCTTGACAGCACCAGGCGAGGATGGATTGGGGGAAGATGCTTGTGGGTAAAACAATATCGGACAAAGAAGAGATTTTTGGGCAAGAGCTGAGGCCGGCATGTTCCATTGAGAGTGAACGGGTAAACTGGCAAGATTAGGGAATTTTGGATGAAAACTATCATTGAAGGTTTGATCAGGAAACAAAAAGAAGCCCAGGACAGGCATAGGCATGTCCTTTGAGGAATAGCAAGGTGCTGAAGAATACCTAAAGTTAGGAGGGCAGAAAGAGGCCACGAAGTATCCTTGGCAGGTAAGATTAAGGAGAAACAAATACAAGTCTAGAAGCAGAAAGGATAGCTTGCAAAAAGAATGTTCCATTAGGAAGAGAGCGGCAATCTATATGGGAGCCAGGGATGTGTGCGAGGTTCCTGAATGAATATGCTGGACAGACAAAAAGCTGGAGTAACTCAGTGGGTCAGACAGCATCTCTGGAGAAAGGAATAGGTGACGTTTCAGGTCGAGACCCTTCTTCAGACTGAGAGTCAGGGGAGTCCTGGTCGGAGAATCCTGGTCTGCAGTCACCAAGGGGAAGTACATGGTCTGAAATACATTGATAGTATGGAGTGCAGACAGGTAAATAAATTGCCATGGCAACGCGAGTATGGGAAATAAAAGAGATGTCTGGGTCCTGATGGAGGTTTCTACACCTTGGTTAGCCACAGGTGGTGCCACACACTGAGTGGGAAGATGCAATGCTTTTTGTCAACAGGAATGGTGTGCCTAAACCCAGCTGAATCATGCCACTCAGTGGCCTGAGTTCTATACTGCAGAGGTTACGCAACCAGTAAACCGTGCTTCCCCAGTTTGACTCCAAAGTAATTCCTACAAAGTATGAAGCTTGTTATAACTGTAGCAAATTCTAGAGTGTTTTGACAGAGTGCGTGGAGCATTAACCAAATACAACTTTAAGAGAAAGCAAGTGAGTGCGGGAGACACAAGAGATTGTGGATGCTGGAATCCTGAACAAAATACAAAATGCTGGAGGAACTCAGCAGGTCAGGCAGCATCTGTGGAAAGAATGGACAGATGACATTTCAGGTTGGGACTCTTCTTCAGCTCTGAAGTGGGAGTAGGAATTTGGTGAAGAGGTGAAGTTTTGGCATTTAAATAAAATGATTGTTGACGCAGGCTGCAGGTTTCAAACCAAACTTAGATTTGAACCGTTTAACTAGAGTGCTTGGTTTGTATGAGAAGGTGGTGTCACTAATTTAAACTCCAGCTTAAAAACACACAACAAAGGGCAGAAGCACTTCAATCAGGATAGAAATATGATAAGTATTGCTAAAAGTGAAGAGAGGTTGCTCACATCACAATGAAAGAGCCGGGCTGTACAGGTTCAACTCCTGCACTGTGGGGACTTCAGGACACTTCATGTGGACGAGGTGGGAACAAGTGGCAAGTACCTCGGCTGCTCAAACTCAGTCAGTGGTTTTGTTAATATGAGGGGCGCCTCGGGTCAATGTGGCGCATCAGGAAGATCAATGCACAGCACCCCATTGTTTGTACACCTTTTTCATCTTTTCTAATGCAATATGCTGGTGACTTCCCCTCTATCAATTCAGCGTAAAAGCTCGAACAACAGCCCATCTGTCCTCCTTAGCAGGTCTGCCTTGCTCCAGAGCAGGTCTGAACACCTTTAGAGCCTACAGCTTTATGCCAAACATTAATCTGCTGCACCTCCCTGTTTGCATTTTCATTGGCATGTGGCGCCAGAAGGTTTCCCGGTTATTTGTTCATAATCAGCATTCCTTCTCACTATGGTGCCCTGTTCTGGACTGTACAGAGAGCGGTGGGTGCCTGAAAGGCGCTGCTGGAGGTGGTGTTTGAGGCAGATATGTTAGTGGCATTTGAGAGAACTTTGGATAGGCACATGGATATGCATGGAATGGAGGGGTATGAGTTGCAATCAAGCAGATAAGAGTTGGCACGTTATAATGTTGACATAAGGTAGCATGATGTCCAGTTCAGACATTGGATGAGAACTGGGCAGGGTGACTGGGGGGGGGGGGGGGAAGAGAGAGATGGTGGGGGGAAATGCATTACTTGACATTGTTGAATTCAATGTTGATAAAGGCATGCTGTAAGCTACCCAAGGGGAATATGAGGTGCTGTTCTTCCAGTTTGCATGCGGCATCACTCTGGTAATAGTGGAGGTCACACCATTTTGCTGAACACGTGTTCTGACCGCCAAGGCCTGCTGGAGCTCCCCTTCCCATTCTAACCTTTATGTCCATGCAGCTAATGGAATGTTCTTAAAGAGCCAGTACAGCCACAATGGGCTGCATGCCCTCCTGTGAGATCATTTTACGATAGACAATAGGTGCAGGAATAGGCCATTCGGCCCCTCGAGCCAGCACCACCATTCAATGTAATCATGGCTGATCATCCACAATCAGTACCCCGTTCCTGCCTTCTCCACATATCTCCTGACTCCGCTATCTTCAAGAGCTCTATCTAACTCTCTCTTGAAAGCATCCAGAGAACCGGCCTCCGCCGTCTTCTGAGGCAGAGAATTCCACAGACTCACAACTCTGTGTGGAAAAAGTTTTTCCTCATCTCCGTTCTACATGGCTCCTGGTTCCTGATTACGATGGTTCCTGATAGAACAGCTGGCCCCATAAACATAATCCCAAATCCGCCTTAACCTACCTGATCTCCCGGTTGCTCAGCACTTTACCTCCCCCTCCCCCTCCCATTCCCAATCTGACCTTTCTGTCCTCGGCCTCCTCCATTGTCAGAATGAGGCCCAGCGCAAATTGGAGGAACAGCACATATTTTGCTTGGGTAGCTTACACCCCAGCAGTATGAACATTGACTTCTCTAACTTCAAATAGCCCTTGCTTTCCCTCTCTCTCTCCATCCCCCCTCCCCCCTTCCCAGTTCTCCTACCAGCCTTAGTCTCTGACTACTATCTCTGTCCCACCCGCTCCCCTGACATCAGTCTGTAGTAGGGTCTCGACCTGAAACGTCACCCATTCCTTCTCTCCAGAGATGCTGCCTGTCCCGCTGAGTTACTCCAGCATTTTGTCTATCTTCTGCAGTTTCCTACATACCAAATCAAATTCAACTTGGCCCCAGAAAGACCACCGCATCAATGGATCATTATCCTCAGACTTCACAGTGGTCTTCTGAACACCGCCAGTTTATTGACTGCAGCGGAGAATGTGGGAGCACAGTTATTTTCATGAAAGACCGGATCAGAGCCACACCTTGCAGGCAGAGGCATGAGCACTGCTTAACGCTCAGCAGTCTGGAGGTAACTCTCCACAGAGGCTGCCTGGCCTGCAAAGTACTGCAAACATGGACACAAACTGGTCACAGGTTTCATCCCAATCTCTGACTGGTTCCCAATATCTGTTGCAAATTACTGGAATACAGTGAGAGCAGTACCATTATTTGGCTACTGGGTTGTCAACATTCAAACAGTTTATAGCATTCCCTGTATCTGAAAGAAATACAATGCAGAAACAGGCCCTTCGGCCCACCAAGTCCGTGCCAACCAGCAATTACCTCGTACACTAGCACTATCCTACACACTAGGGGCAATTTCCAATTTACAGAAGCCAATTAACCTACAAACCTGCACATCTTTGGATTGTGGGAAGAAACCGGAACACCCGGAGAAAACCCATGCAGTCACAGGGAGAACGTACAAACTCCGTACATACAGCACCTGTAGTCAGGATCGAACCCGGGTATCTGGCTCTGTAAAGCAACAACTCTACTGCTGCACCACTGTGATGCCCCATACCTAGGTGTCTACCTTGGACATAACCTTGTCTGTAACACCAGCAGAGACCATGGGGCAGAGCCATGTCCGTGGACTGCTAATCTCTATCAGTGGCATCAGCACCCAGTTTACCCCGATCCCTGTGGCACATGACCAGAGGCAGGAGTTCTCCACCTCTGCACTCTATTTGCCCCTGGGTCACGTGCAGGCAGAAGGGATCAGTTTAACTTGGCATCATGTCCAGCACAAACAATGTGGGCTGAAGGACCTGTCCAGTGCTGTACTGTTCCATAGTCATAATAAAAAGACTCACCTTTCGACATATTGGCTCAATTTTCAAACTGCATCCAAGGTTCCATGTACCATGAATATTGAAACACACACATTCAGGAAAGTCAGTCGTCCGACTTGTTTTAAAGAGCTTTCCGGAAGAAATAATGTGATCTTCCTTGTCTGAGCTCGCGCTGAGTCATAATCACTTCTTCCAACCAACCATCGTCATCTTAGTCCAAAGATGAGTGAACGAACCTGTCCATCCACTCTCTCATGATCTGATTTGTGATTCTAAAAAAGATTACAATTATAATAGTCAATCTGTGCATGTAAACTATAGAATAAACTGGTAAGATCTGAACTGGATTGAGGGAATTATTTTTAAATGAGAATATTATTGTGCAACAGTTGCAACTATCTGGTAAAGTAGCAGAAATATGCGTGGGTTTGGAAACAATCAATACACATCATTCGATGAGTGTACTGTGAATAGGAAGTCTACTGAGCTGAGTAACACTTGCTCCTTAAGGACACGATTCTGCCCTCACCCAGTCATTACAGATGGACAGTACCAATTCAACAATTTGCCCAAAACTCAAAATCCCCGTGTGAAAAAAAACATCAGCAAATAATTAAAAAATCACTTTTTAAAATGTATGAGAAACAATATTGTAACGTGCATGGATAGACGATTAGTAAACAGATTTGTCAATGATTTTCAGGAGTTTCTTCTGCACCAACAGTTGTTGATGTAAGCTCACTGTTGTGAAAAATCAGTGCCATATTTTAAGGGATTGAAGTCCTTTTGCTGAAACATTGCCCTAAATTTTCACAGTGAAAGTGCATAATGAGCCTGTCCCACTTACGCGACTTTTGAAAATCCAGCGGCGACCAGAACAAGATACAAACCGACCATCAGCGGCACTCCAGATCTGCCCACTGCATGTGCAGGCGATTCCGGAGGCTGGGGGGGGGGGGGGAGCAGGATTAAAATGCAGGTTTGTATTGGTTGTCGGAGAGGTATTTGCTCGGACTACAAGTTAATGATAAATATTTGTTTTAAGTTGCTGGTCAATTGCATCGCTGGATTGAAGTTAAACGCGACTTCAATATCACGGATCAAAATCAACATCAAGGACTACCACATCAGGACAAAACAAAAGGTATGTCGTTTATTTAACATCTTACCTTGTTTTTTGGTGTGGTTTCATTTTAATCTGATGATGCAAAATATGTTATTTAGGCCCCCATATCGGCCGTGCCTTGCCTGCCAAAATCGCGGGGCTTAAATCATGGCAGCGGCCACATTCCGATCTATCACAATCCACTCTCAAGATAATCAAATTCATTATTTTTTTGCACAATCATGTCATAAGAACATCTAACTAATCTATATTTTGTGTTATTGTCTATCCATGATCAATATTTTCTTACTAAATATCTGATTGAAAACTTCCACAGTACATAGTTTCTAGATTTTAGTCAGGTTTAGTATGAAAATATTGATCATGGATAGACAATAACACAAAATATAAATAATTTAGATGTTCTTATGACATGATTGTGCAAAAAATAATGATTTTGATTATCTTGAGAGTGATTGTTTGTGAATTTTGAATAAATGTCAGTGTAAAACAACCTTTGCCTGCACCAGTGTTAAACCAACAGAGTAACATTTATGGGAATTTAACATTCAATTCCTTCCATTGGCATAGAAATTCATGACAAAGTGAGATTTAAAAATCATGTTATATTGTGAATTCTTGTGTGAATGGGATCAGTTTGTTTTTTGGATACTTTAGCTATTTAAAAAAATATTTTTAACCTTTTCTTAAGAATGGGTAGATGCTTAGATCTAGGAATTGAATTTAGATTAATTTAATTGATTTGATGACAATGATGAATATGAATTTTTTGTTGGGTATTTACTATTTGTTTTAATGTTACAATAATATTAAAGTTCTGATCTTGAGAATATCACATTTTTGAATTTTCAAGGCAGAAAGTGTTTATTACTATTTCTGTCACAAGTGTCAATTTTGTAATTTTCTGCAATTAGGTAACTAACTAATTATATGCTTTTATTTCAGGTAATCCAAGTAAGATGTATCATATTTGTTTCAGAATGTTTCAATCTATAATCACTGAAAATTTCATTCAGTTCTCTTAATTTTTAAGAAAGCTATGGGCTTTTATGTCAATTGACTGTCCTCGATCACAGTTTTTGTGTTAAGTTAATGGAAAAGCAAGACTGGAGGGTGGCAAATGTTGTGCCTCTTTTTAAGAAGGGCTGCAGGGAAAATGCTGGGAACTATTGGATGGTGAGCTTAACAACTGTATTGGTAAGTTGCTGGAAAGTATTCTGAGGGATAGGTTATACAGGCCAGGGCTGATTAGGGATATTCAGCATGGTTTTGTACGTGGAAGGTCGTGTCTCACAAATCTGATTGATTTTTTTTAAAGACATGACCAAAAAGGTTGATGAGGGCAGAGCTGTAGATGTTGTGTACATGGATTTCAGTAAGGCATTCGACAAGGTTCCGCATGGTAGGCTGCTCTGGAAGGCTAGATCGCATGGAATTCAAGCAGAGATAGCTGAATAGATAGTAAATTCGCTCCATTGAAGAAAGCAGAGGGTGATTGTGGAAGGTTGCTTCTCGGACTGGAGGCCTGTGACTAGTGGTGTGCCTCAGGGTTCGGTGTTGGGCCCGTTACTGTTTGTCATCTACATAAATGATTTAGTTGAGAACATACGTGAGACGTGAATTGGCCAAGATTGACTGGCAATTAATTCTAAAAGGGTTGACGGTGGATATGCAATGGAAGACATTTAAAGACTGCATGGATGAACTACAAAAATTGTTCATCCCAGTTTGGCAAAAGAATAAATCAGGGAAGGTAGTGCATCCGTGGATAACAAGGGAAATCAGGGATAGTATCAAAGCGAAGGATGATGCGTACAAATTAGCCAGAAAAAGCAGCATACCGGAGGACTGGGAGAAATTCAGAGACCAGCAGAGGAGGACAAAGGGCTTAATTAGGAAAGGAAAAATAGATTTTGAAAGAAAACTGGCAGGGAACATAAAAACTGACTGCAAAAGTTTTTATAGATATGTGAAAAGAAAGAGATTAGTTAAAACAAATCTAGGTCCCTTGCAGTCAGAAACGGGTGAGTTGATCATGGGGAACAAGGATATGGCGGACCAATTGAATAACTACTTTGGTTCCGTCTTCACTAAGGAAGACATAAATAATCTGCCGGAAATAGCAGGGAACCGCGGGTCAAAGGAGTTGGAGGAATTGAGTGAAATACAGGTTAGCCGGGAAGTGGTGTTGGGTAAATTGAATGGATTAAAGGCCGATAAATCCCCAGGGCCAGATAGGCTGCATCCCAGAGTACTTAAGGAAGTAGCTCCAGAAATAGTGGATGCATTAGTAATAATCTTTCAAAACTTTAGATTCTGGAGTAGTTCCTGAGGATTGGCGGGTAGCAAACGTAACCCCACTTTTTAAGAAGGGAGGGAGAGAGAAAACGGGGAATTACAGACCAGTTAGTCTAACATCGGTAGTGGGGAAACTGCTAGAGTCAGTTATTAAAGATGGGATAGCAGCACATTTGGAAAGTGGTGAAA
The DNA here is from genome assembly GCF_010909765.2 of Amblyraja radiata. NCBI lineage: Eukaryota > Metazoa > Chordata > Chondrichthyes > Rajiformes > Rajidae > Amblyraja > Amblyraja radiata. Next base: position 25,475,861 of record NC_045973.1, read on the forward strand.
TCATTGGACAAAGTCAGCATGGATTTACAAAAGGTAAATCATGTCTGACGAATCTTATAGAATTTTTCGAGGATGTAACTAGTAGCGTGGATAGGGGAGAACCAGTGGATGTGGTGTATCTGGACTTCCAGAAGGCTTTCGACAAGGTCCCACATAAGAGATTAGTTTACAAACTTAAAGCACACGGCATTGGGGGTTCAGTATTGATGTGGATAGAGAACTGGCTGGCAAACAGGAAGCAAAGAGTAGGAGTAAACGGGTCCTTTTCACAATGGCAGGCAGTGACTAGTGGGGTACCGCAAGGCTCAGTGCTGGGACCCCAGCTATTTACAATATATATTAATGATCTGGATGAGGGAATTGAAGGCAATATCTCCAAGTTTGCGGATGACACTAAGCTGGGGGGCAGTGTTAGCTGTGAGGAGGATGCTAGGAGACTGCAAGGTGACTTGGATAGGCTGGGTGAGTGGGCAAATGTTTGGCAGATGCAGTATAATGTGGATAAACGTGAGGTTATCCATTTTGGTGGCAAAAACAGGAAAGCAGACTATTATCTAAATGGTGGCCGATTAGGAAAAGGGGAGATGCAGCGAGACCTGGGTGTCATGGTACACCAGTCATTGAAAGTGGGCATGCAGGTGCAGCAGGCAGTGAAGAAAGTGAATGGTATGTTAGCTTTCATAGCAAAAGGATTTGAGTATAGGAGCAGGGAGGTTCTACTGCAGTTGTACAGGGTCTTGGTGAGACCACACCTGGAGTATTGCGTACAGTTTTGGTCTCCAAATCTGTGGAAGGACATTATTGCCATAGAGGGAGTGCAGAGAAGGTTCACCAGACTGATTCCTGGGATGTCAGGACTGTCTTATGAAGAAAGACTGGATAGACTTGGTTTATACTCTCTAGAATTTAGGAGATTGAGAGGGGATCTTATAGAAACTTACAAAATTCTTAAGGGGTTGGACAGGCTAGATGCAGGAAGATTGCTCCCGATGTTGGGGAAGTCCAGGACAAGGGGTCACAGCTTAAGGATAAGGGGGAAATCCTTTAAAACCGAGATGAGAAGAACTTTTTTCACACAGAGAGTGGTGAATCTCTGGAACTCCCTGCCACAGAGGGTAGTCGAGGCCAGTTCATTGGCTATATTTAAGAGGGAGTTAGATGTGGCCCTTGTGGCTAAGGGGATCAGAGGGTATGGAGAGAAGGCAGGTACGGGATACTGAGTTGGATGATCAGCCATGATCATATTGAATGGCGGTGCAGGCTCGAAGGGCCGAATGGCCTACTCCTGCACCTAATTTCTATGTTTCTATGTTTCTATACAGGGCAAGATTAGCAAGTTTGCTGATGATACAAAAGTTAGTGGTTTTGCAGATAGTGAAGATGGTTGTGAAAGATTGCAGCAGGATCTGGATCGATTGGCCAGGTGGGCGGAGGAATGGTTGATGGAATTTAATACAGAGAAGCGTGAGGTGTTGCATCTAGGGACGTCGAACAAGGGCAGGACCTACACAGTAAATGGTAGACTTCTCGGTATGTTGTGGAGCAGAGGGATCTCGGAGTACACGTGCATGGTTTCCTTGAAGGTCGAGTTGCAGGTAGATAAGGTGGTCAAAAAGGCTTTTGGCACTTTGGCCTTCATAAGTCAGAGTATTGAGTATAGAAGTTGGGAGGTCATGTTGCAGTTGTATAAGACGTTGGTGAGACTGCATTTAGAATATTGTGATCAATTCTGGGCACCATGTTACAGGAAAGATATTGTCAAACTTGAAAGGGTTCAGAAAAGATTTACAAGGATGTTGCCAGGACTAGAGGGTGTGAGCTATAGGGAGAGGTTATGTAGGCTGGGTCTCTATTCCATGGAGCACAGGAGGATGAGGGGAGGCTTTATAGAGGTATACACAATCATGAAAGGAATAGATCGAGTAGATGTACGGAGTCTTTTGCCCAGAGTAGGGGAATCGAGGACCAGAGGACAGAGGTTCAAGGTGAAGGGGGAAAGATTTAATAGGAATCTGAGGGGTAACTTTTTCACACAAAGGGTGGTGGGTGTATGGAACAAGCTGCCAGAGGAGGTAGTTGAGGCTGGGACTATCCCATCGTTTAAGAAATAGTTAGACAGGACAGGTTTGGAGGGATATGGACCAAGCGTAGGCAAGTGGACTAGTGTAGCTGGGTCATTGTTGGCCGGTGTGGGCGAATTGGGCCGAAGGGCCTGTTTTCACACTGTATCACTCCATGACTCTAAGTCTAGTACTTCTCCCTGAATGGGATGGAAATTGAAAAAGCATGACTTACTTCCCAATGATAATTTACCATCCATGCACTGACCTTTACAGTTGTAAACAGTCTATGGATTATTTAACCATCAACGTTAAGCCCCATTAAATTTATAATCTAATTAAACTGGATTTAAAATGAGACAGCAGATGGAAAGCTGATTGAACCCATAGTTAACCATTCGTCTCCAGTCGAGCTTCAGAAAGCACACCCATTGAAAGAGAGATCCTCACACACACATCAAGGAAGACATCACCCGCTGACCAGTCAGTAAGGCTGTGGTTCCACCTCGCCCCGCATGGAACTGATGCAAGATTCCACGTCACCCCGCCTGTCCTCTACAACCATGAAGAGAGCTTTAAGGTACGGCTTAATGCAGAGATAATGTACCTCCCACTTTACTTTAGAGGGTTTTCAATCTGAGGGAAGCCATAACGTAGATAATGTGATCCACCCCGGCCCACCAATATCATTCTGGGGAGTGGGGCAACTGTGTGAAATTAGCAGCACCTCCGGTCCCTTCCTCCTTGGAATATTACAGTTAAATGACAACCACGGAGTAAGCTCATGGACTCTGAGAGCATTTACAACACAGCTGCCCATCCCGTTTATCACGTGGCAAGCTCCACTGAAAGTCTTGGGCATGACCTGGCAGATAAGGAGAGGAAACGTTCCCAAGTGGTGGAGGCTGGAAGCAGGGTCACCAACTGGACATTCAGGACTAAAGTGAGGAACTAGTTCTTCATCCAAAGAAAGGTGGACCTTTCTCTGCTCTGGAGCACTTTGGAGCTCGGTCACGGACCGCTCCACACTGATCAACGGACTCCTGGATATTGAAAGGGTCTGGTAACACTGAAAGCACTGATGGTAGCTGGACCACGATGTAGGATGGCAGAGCAGACCCAACGGCCTCCCCTGTTCTAACTTCAGCCTGCCCTCCTCCAGTTGGTCTTGCCCGTTGAGAACCTGCTGCCCACCTCGTCACACCTTGCAGCCTTCGGTCTCTCGCCCTGCAGGTCACCGCTCTTCAGCCGCGCAGCACAACACAGCCCTGCCCTTTCAGACCCGAGTTCTAGAGCCTTATCACCCTCTCTTTACCCTTTACCTGCGCACTGTGGGCAACTTGATTGTATTCATGTATAGTCTTTTCTTTGACTGGATAGCACGCGAACAAAAGCTTTTCACTGTACCTCAGTACACATTACAATAATAAACTAACCTAAACTCTCAATGAAAAAAGCCTCATCTCCGCTCTAATCAAACTACTAATTTAATCTGCCTCCTTGATTTTTATCATGCCTGCTCAAGAGAAAGAACGCCCTATTTATCTTACATATCCTCATAATTTTTATACACCTCAAATTTTCTCTCTCACCTTCAACTGTTGCAAAGAAAACAATTCCAACCAGGCTATAACCTTGGCAACATTTAAATCTCCTCTGCACTCTCTCCAGTATAATCATACCTTCTCTGTAATATGGGACCAGGCTGCATGCAATACTCAAGTTGTGTTCCCTCTTAACAATTCCAACATAGATTCTATCTTCTTCTACACTACTCCTGATATGAAAAGACATCCTGCCACCTTTTAGCATTCATCTGTCGTGCTCAATTGAAGGTCTTTGCTTGTAATCTCCAAGATCCTGTCACAACAACACAAGAAACCAGGAGCAGGAGGCGGCCACAAGAACCTGTCCCAACATTCAATGTGATCACAACCAATCCATGCTGGCCTCAACTCCTCTCCTGTGCCAATTCTCCATCACTGTCAAATTCTCAATCTTTGAAATATTTATCCAAATCCACACTGACCTCATGATCCAGCCTCCACCATGCTCAGGAGCAGAGAATTCCAGAGATTGACCACCCTCGGGAGCAGAGAATTCCAGAGATTCCCCACCCTCGGGAGCAGAGAATTCCAGAGATTCACCACCCTCGGGAGCAGAGAATTCCAGAGTTTCATCATCCTCAGAGAGAAAACATTTCTACGTATCTCAGTTTTAAATAATTGCCCCTTATTTTGTAGCTCTGTCCCCTTGTTCGTTGCTCTCCTGCTTCCTACTATTTCTCAGAATCTCTTGATCTATTGTTCAGTACCAGGTTCAGTGGAACCACCTTCTAGTGACAAAATACCACAGTGCAGAATATAGTGTTACAGCTTTATAGCTACAGTAACAGAGAAACTTGTGTAGATAAAATAAGCTGCAGGGCCGCAATGAGGTAGGTTGGGAGATCAGGATTACACCCTTAGTTGATGAGAGGTTCATTCACTAGTCTATTAACACCAGGGTTGAAGCTGATATCGTGGACAGTGAAGAAGGTTATCTATGATTACAATGGGAACTTAATCAACAGGGCTGGGCCGAGGAATGGCAGATGGAGTTTAATTCAAAGAAATGCAGTACTTACTTACTGCAGTACTTACAGTAAATGGTAGGGTCCTGGAAAGTATTGTAGAACAGAAAGATCTATGAGTGCAGAAACATAGTTCCTTGAAAGTCGCGACACAGGTAGAGAGGGCAGTGGAGACGGCAAGCTTGCAACTCTCTCACTGTCGATGACGCCAGTTCAGTTATTTCTCGGCTTTTGTGTTTACGTCAATGTTACTTCATTAGTTGAGACGAGTTTTGACTAGTTCCGAGCCAGATAATAGTGCTCACAAGGTGCAAACATCTCTCTCTATGATGTTGCATTACACTGGGATAGGCAGTGTTGGGCAATCAAAGATCTTAATGCTGTGTAATAATGTGATTTAACTTACATCCTAGAATATTTATGTCTGTTACAAATGTACACCTTGAACCTTAATGTATTTCAGATGTGAGAATTCAAATGGCAGTTATTGAACCTGCTTTGTTCAAAAAAGCACATACTGTCCATTAATGCTTATACACAGAGACCTACCCAAACTATAGAGTCTTAAAACTATAAAAATTCTTAAAAATTGCGACCAAGTTGTGGACAAATCACAAATGTATTAATTGTGGCAAACTTATTAATTTGCAAAAATGAATAAGTATATTAATTACTGGGTACAACTGTTAAGATTACAGAAAGACTTCCTTATTTGTTAAAATGCCATTTAATCGTGTTGGTGGGGTGTTTTTCATTAATAAACATTTCCTCTCTACATTGTTGCATTATAGTGCACTGTGCCTGTCTGGGACATGATTGGTCGGGTGTTCAGGGTCTGATGTCTAGTGTCCAGGATTGGATGAGAGGGAAGTTGGAAACTGTGGGATCATCCAGGATGGAGACCATGGGAAGTGGGAACGGCTCAGATATCCAGCTCATTGTACAAAGGCCGAATAGCATGGAATCTGCAGTTTCCACAATGTCGCAACTTAAGTAGGCTCTGACTTGGGCAACATTAATAACATCATATGTATTATGATTCACATGTTTAAAATCACATTAGTTATCGAAGCAGAATTAGGCCATTTGACCCATCATGTCTACTCCGCCATTCAATCATAGCTGATTTATCTTCCCCTCTCAACCCCATTCTCCTGCCTTCTTCCCATAACCCTTGACACCCTTACTAATCAAATATCTGTCAATCTCTGCCTTAAAAATATACAATGACTTGGCCTCCACAGCCGTCTGTGGCAATGATTTCAACAGACTCACCACCTACTGACGAAATAAATTCCTCTTCATTTCCTTTCTAAAGGTACATCCTCTTATTCTGAGACTTTCCCCTCTGGCCCTAGACTCTCCATCTTGTGGAAACATCCTCCCCGCATTCACTCAATCCAGGCCCTTCACTATTTGGTAAGTTTCAATGAGGTCCCCCTCATCCTTCTAAAATCCAGTGAGTACAGGTCCAGTGCTGTCAAACGCTCATAATATATTAACCCAACCATCCCCAGGATCATTCTCGTAAACGTTCTCTGAACCATCTCCAGTGTCAGCACATTCTTCCTCAGACATGAGGACCAAAACTGCTCACAATACTCCAAACACGGTCCGACCAGTGCCTTATAAAGCCTCAGCATTACATCCCTGTTTTTATATTCTAGTCCTCTTGAAATAAATACTAACATTGCATTTGCCTTCCTTACGACAGATTCAACTTGCAAATTAACCTTTCGGGAATCCTGCACCAACACTCCCAAGTCCCTTTGCACCTCCGATTTCGGAATCCTCTCTGCATTCATTGTCAGTGAATCTTCTGCCTTTAATTTAATGAATGCGTAACCCTGCATTTTCAGCATAATCCTGGACAACATTTACCGATAAGTGAGTTTGGTATTACGAAAAACGCAAGGAATCATGGTATTTGTCAAAGGCCGAACGCTATAAATAAAAATCGAACGAAGAGCTGTAGATTCAGTGAGTATTGTTTGGGTCCGATTTTTTCAGTGGGAGACGGGGGAAGAGACCGGGGGGGGGGGGGGCAGGGGGGGGGGCGCTCCGACACTGAGATCCTGCTGAATATGGGCGGCCGCCGGCCCAGCTCGAAGACGGGCGACTCGGAGCCGCTGCTGGAGTCCTCCTGGTCGGAGAGTCTGCGGACGGGCTCCTCCAGTACAGCCAGCAGATGTAGATAATTATGCTCAAGACATGGCTGCATTGGACTTTGCCTGGGAGATGGGGCCAGTCAAGTGTGGAAGTGTCAGCGAGGGAGCGTGTGGGGGAGAGTGATCATATTTCTGACAATGGTAGGACAGGAGTGGGGAAAATACTAAGGGACAGCATTCATTTACACACGGGATTGATTAGGAATAGTCAGCAAGGCTCTGTTTGTGGGGAGATACCGCCTTACTAACCTCCCTGGGCAAGCTGGCAAATTGGATACAAAATTGGCTTACTGATAGGAGGCAGTGGGTGGTAGTGGAGGTTGCATGTCTGACTGGATGCCTGTGACCAATGATGTACCTACATTTACAATGCTGGGCCCTTGCTGTATGATTAGTAAGTTTGTAAATTAAACAAAAATGTGTGTGCTGTAGGTAGGGAGGCTACAGCATGATATTTGTCAGCTGAAGGTTGAGAGGAGTGTGGCAGAGATAACTTTTATCCTGACAGGCACAGAGTGATGCAGCTTGGAAGGTCAAAGAAGGGTGGGACATCAAGAGTGAACAGCACGGCCCTAGGGAGTGATGATCAGAGGGACCTTGTGATACGCCCACAGATCCCCGAAGCTTGCAGCACAGGGAGAATAGGTGGTGAAGAAGCCGTGGGATAGAATCTAACTGCAGGGATGTCATGTTTCAACTTTATAAAACATTGGATAAACCACACCTGAAACACTGTGTGCAGTTCTGGTCACTATAGGACAGGCATGATAGAACTGGAGAGTGTGCAAAAGCCTAGGAGCAGATTGCCAGCCTCACATGACTCTGTGTTGCTGCGTATACCATATCTGATAAGATTACATGGTGTTGTCCAGGTTGAGATAAACAACAGCTGGATTATGGGAGTCAGGAAATCATGTTGCAACTGTAGAAAGCTTTGGTTAGGCCACATTTGGAGAATTGTGTGCATTTCTGATTGCTCTGTTACAGGAAGGATGTGGAAGCTTTGGAGGGGATGCAGAGGAGATTTACCAGAATGCTGCCTGGATTAACTAAAAGTTAATTAACTAAAAGTATTAGCTAAAAGAAGAGTTTGGACAAACTTGGCTTGTTTTCTCCCGAGCGTCGGAAGCTGGGGGGGGGGGGGGGGGGGGGGGGGACCAAGTAAAAGTACATAAAATTATAAATAGAGTAGATGGTCAGAATCTTTTTCCAGGATGTAAATGTCAAATACTGGAGGGCATAGCTTTACGGTCAGAGGGGAAATATTGAAAGGCCACGTGTGATGCAAGTTTATTTTTAACGTATAGAGAATGGTGGATGTCTGGCAGGAGAAGTGGTGGAAGCAGAGACGGCAGCAAAATTTAAGAGGCTTTGAGGCAGACACATGCATAGGCAGGGATTGGGGAGTTACAGACAATGTATAGGCCGATAGGAGTAGTTTAATTTGGCATCAAAGTCAGCACTGACATGGTCTATGATCAAAGTGAAAGGAAAATACATTCCGGATTCCAACGTCTCTCTGGGAGAAATAGTTCTTTCTCAGATCCCTTCTGAACCTCTTAACCCTTGCACCAGGCAGTTGCCCTCTAATTTTGGACACCACTGCTCTGGGGAATAGATTTCCACTATCAATCCCCCACATCATTCTGTACACCTCTATCAGGTCCCCCTTGGTCTCCGCCCCCAGAGAAACCAATCCAGACTCCCCAGTCTGCTCTAGTAACTGAAGTACACTCAAAAGAAACATTTGATGCTCCCCTGCAGCCTGTCCACGGCAATCACCTCCTGTTCATAATGCGGTCACGACAAATGCTCTCGCACTCCAGCTGTGGCATAATAATGTTTTATAAAATTGCACCATAACCTCCTGCTTTTATAGGCTAAGGAAGGCAAGTAATACAAATGTGTTCTTTTCCTGCCTATCAACGTGCTGGCACATATCTTTGAAACAAAGTCCTACTAATCCTCAATCCTCCTTCGGCCCCCAACATCTGTGCCTCTGTCAACCCCATATTAGTGTTTCCAAAGTGTCCCACCTCACATGTATCAGCATTAACCCATCTGCCACTGTTCTGTTGCCCCTTCTAATCTCAGTACGGCCCCTCCCACAGTATCACATTGCGGGTCAGTTAAACATGGCTCCAAGTCTCTGGAGTGAACCTTGAACCCATGATGACCAAATGCAGCCCCGCGAACGGCTGCCTTTGTGGACAAGATAACAACATGATGTAGTTGAAGCGTTTTGGGATGTTTTCTGATGAATAATGAATACCGTCCAATGAATACCGTCCTATCTTTGTATGTGTTGCAACTCACCCTGCTGATCAGCAGTAGGGTTCCAAGAGATGCAACTGGTTACTGTCAGTTTACCAACAATAACTCTCTTCAAACAGCTTCCCGAAAACTAAAATTAGCTCAGAACTGATCCCAGTCTAAATCGCAAACAGGGCTTCATGCTGTAAACATTTCCAATGCTGCCCCTGCTCTGTGCTCCAGTTGAGCCTCAAATGAAGCTCAAATGACCAAGCACAAATCTCGTCACAACCTCAATAGACACAGGCTGACTTTTAACTAACTTAATAATACAGCAGAAATCCTGAAAGTCATGTTTATCCAAGGTTCTGGTGGGCAAGGCACCAGCAACGTAACAGATATTAGTCCACGCCTCGTACTTACAGCAAGTCTGGTCTGTCCTCCAGTGAATGAACGCCGCACATTATTGAAACGGGTGCCTCTCAGCAGAGACGACGTTGGATTCCACACGCGACGCCGAACCTCTTTTGGCTGCTCAGAGATTTATATTTAGATGGATGCCTCTGTCAGAATGTGGAGATCATTTACCATCTGATTACAGAACCAGCAAAGTCCACAACCTTTCCCATCTGCCAGGCAATGGTCATGGATTTTTAAATCACAATATAAATGTTATTTATTTCCAGTAAATCGAAGGAATTGATGAAAATTTACAACAGTTTCAAAGGTTAACTATGGTAATAGCAATTGAGATTAATAGTTAATCCAAGCACAATGCCAGCCTCCCAAATCACTCGAGCACAATATTCCATCAGTTCCATTCGATCCACATCCACAAGAACACAGTATAGTTAAGTGTAGGAAGGAACTGCAGATGCTGGTTTAAACCCAAGATAGACACAAACTGCTGGATTAACTCAGTGGGACAGGCAGCATCTCTGGATAGAAGGAATGTGAGACATTTTGCGTTGAGTCTGAAGAAGGGTCTCAACTGGAGAAGTCATCCATTCCTTCCATCCAGATATGCTGTCTGTCCCGCTGAGTTACTCCAACATTTTGTGTCTATCTACAGCATAGTTAAAGCCCAGATACTGTACGATGCTCCTTTACATCACAGAATCACAGCACAAGCAAGGCCAAGATTAATTAAACATGCATTTTGTTTCAGTCTTTACTGCAGACGATATAAGTAACATCCCAGAAACGATTGTCCATTGGGAAGGAAGGGAGGAACGGAGGGAAATGCCAGTCGTTGGGGCAGGGGCACCGAGCCAACTGTCCGCTGACGTCTCACGTCGTGACGCACTTCATACCCGGATGGACAAGCAAGTGGCCAGTGAAAGAAGGGATTCATAAGTTTTACATAATTGCCTAGATTTGGCAACGGTCCTGTTATATTGGGAGATAGCAAATAGAAACATAGAAAATAGGTGCAGGAGTAGGCCATTCGGCCCTTCGAGCCATCACCGCCATTCAATATGATCATGGCAGATGATCCAACTCAGTATCCTGTACCTGCCTTCTCTCCATATTCCCTGATCCCTTTAGCCACAAAGGCCACATCTAACTCCCACTTAAATATAGCCAATGAACGGGCCTCAACTACATTCTGTGGTATATATAACAAATATAACATCTTTATTCAAATTAGAGGGGAAGTGGAACACGGGAAACAACAGGTCAGTTCGTTAACAAGCATTGTGTGGCCAGCATCAGTATAGTTCAGTGAGCAAAATCATGCCTGGCCAATGATTGGAATTCTTTAAAGTAAAGTACTGGGGACGAAGTGGAATCTGTGGGTGCCCAGCGCCAGGGTCTCCATAGGGCATTTCAGCGGGTGGTGCATCAAAGTGCCACCACCACTCTGTAATGGAACTTTCCTCAGATCTCATATCTCATTATCACCTCAAATCTGTGCCCTCCAGTTCTAGGCTCCTCTGCCCTGAGAAAACAGCTCGATCTATCCTATCTGTGCTGTTCATAATTTTATAAATCTCAGCTTCCCACATTCCAATGAGAATAAGCTCAGTCTATCCAGCCCTCTATTCCATGCAACATCCTGGTGAATCTCTCTCTCTTGCCACCACATCCTCGCTGTATTGTGGCGACCAGAATTGTTAATCAATCTAACTAACATTTAACACAATTGCTACATGATATTCCAACACTTATATGCATTGCCTCAACCTATAAAGGTAAGCATTCCAATGGGATCCCACTACTGGCCACATCTTCCCATTTCCACCCCTTTCTGCTTTCCGCAGAGACCGTTTCCTCCGTAACTCCCTGGTCAACGTCCCTTCCCACCCAAACAACTCCTTCCCCAGGTACTTTCCCCTGCAACCGCAGTAGATGCAACACCTGTCCCTTTACCTCCCCCCGCGACTCCATTAAAGGACCTAAACAGTCTTTCCAGGTGAGGCAGAGGTTCACTTGCACCTCCTCCAACCTCATCTACTGTATCCACTGTTCCAGGTGTCGCTACATCGGTAAGACCAAGCGCAGGCTCGGCGATTGTTTCGCTGAACACCTCCGCTCAGTCCAATCTGATCTCCCCATGGCCCAGCACTTCAACTCCCCCTCCCATTCCCAATCTGACCTTTCTGTCCTGGGCCTCCTCCATTATCAGAGTGAGGCTCAGCACAAATTGGAGGAATAGCACCTCATATTTCGCTTGGGTAGTTTACACCCCAGCGGTATGAGCATTGACTTCTCTAGCTTCAGATAGCCCTTGCTTTCTCTCTCCTTCCCCTCCCCCTTCCCAGTTCTCCCACTACTTACTGGCTCCGCCTACATTCTATCTTTGTCCCGCCCACTCCCCTGACATCAGTCTGAAGAAGGGTCTCGACCCAAAACGTCGCCCATTCCTTCTCTTTATAGATACTGCCTCACCCGCTGAGTTACTTTGTGTCTACCTAAGTATTCCAAATGCCTTCTTCATTACCCTATGATCCTGTCAGGGAGCGATGGACTTGTACCCCAAGGTTTATCTGCACATCGATTCTTTCTAAATATAATTCCAGAATTTGACTGCTATGGCAATCAGTACACATGGGACTCACCCCCCCAGTGAGGGTCAGTGTGTGTGTGGGACACATCCTCCAGTGAGGGTCAGTGTGTGTGGGACCCATCCCCCAGTGAGGGTCAGTGTGTGTGTGGGACCCGTCCCCCAGTGAGGGTCAGTGTGTGTGTGTGTGTGTGTGGGACCCGACACGCAAGTGAGGGTCAGTGTGTGCGTGTGTGTGGGACCCGTTACCCAGTGAGGGTCAGTGTGTGTGTGGGACACATCCTCCAGTGAAGGTCAGTGTGTGTGTGTGTGTGTGGGACCCGTCCCCCAGTGAGGGTCAATGTGTGTGTGTGTGTGTGTGTGTGTGTGTGTGTATGTGTGTGTGTGTGGGACCCGTCACGCAAGTGAGGGCCAGTGTGTGTGTGTGTGTGTGTGTGTGTGTGTATAGGATCCGTTACCCAGTGAGGGTCAGTGTGTGTGTGTGGGACATGTCACTCAGTGAGGGTCAGTGTGTGTGTGGGACCTGTCACTCAGTGAGGGTCAGTGTGTTTGTGGGACCCGTCACTCAGTGAGGGTCAGTGTGTGTGGGGCCATCCACCAGTGAAAGTCATTAGATCATGTCATAGGAACAGAATTAGGCCATTTGACCCATCACGTCTACTCCCCCATTCAATCATGGCTGATCACCTGACCCTCTCAACCCCTTTTCTCCTGTCTTCTCCCCATAACCCTTGACAACCTTACGAATCAAGAATCTGTCAATCTCTGCCTTAAAAATACCCATTGACTTCCACAACTGTCTGTAAAAATGAATTCCACAGATTCACCACCTTCTAACTAAAAAAAATCCTCCTTTTCTTTCTAAAGGCACATCATTTTCCTCCTTGCCTTTCGAAAGGTATATCATTTTATTCAGTGGCTGTGCCCTCTGGTCCTAGACTTCCCCACTAATGGAAACATCCTATCCACATAACCGTCTATCCACACCTTGTACTATTCGGTACGTTTCAATGGAGTCACCCCTCATCCTTCTCAACTCCAGTAAGTACAGGTCCAGTGCTGTCAAACAGTCATCATACGATAACCCAATCATCCCCAGGATCATTCTCGTAAACGTCCTCTAGACCCTCTCCAACGCCAGCACATCCTTTCTCAAAATAAATGCAAACATTGCATTTGCCATCCTCACTGCCGATTCAACTTACCAATTAACCCTTTGGAAATCCTCCACTAGCACTCACAAGTCCTTTTGTACCTCCGATGTCACTGTCAGTCAGTGTGTCAGTGTGTGTGGGATCAGTCCCCCAGTGAGGATCAGTGTATGTGCGGAGGGGGGGTGGGTGGGAGTGCGTGGACGGGTGTGTGTGTGTGTGTGTGTGTGTGTGTGTGTGTGTGTGTGAGAGAGAGAGAGAGAGAGAGAGAGAGAGAGAGAGAGAGAGAACGACCCGTCCCACAGTGAGGGTCAGTTTGTGTGTGTGTGACCCGTCCCCCAGTGAGTGGCGGCTGCTTCGGGCCTACGGCTTGGCCTGGGCGGGTGGGCGGCCCAGAGGCCGGCGCTCGGTGCTACTCCCGGCGGGCGGGCGGGCGGGCGGGCGAACGGACTGCGGGCGCGGGGTCGCTCCGTTTCTGGCCGCGCCTCTTACCTGGACCTCGGACGACTGCACCTCCCGCATCTCCGGGAGCTGAGGTGACCATCGGCCGGGCGTCGGGCGCCGCCCCTCTCCACCCTGGCGCCCGGGCCCGCCCTCACAGACCCCGCCTACTCGTCACCGAGCCCCTTCTTACGTCACATAGCCCCGCCCCTCCCCGGGCCCGCCCTCACAGACCCCGCCTACTCGTCACCGAACCCCTTCGTACGTCACATAGCCCCGCCCCTCCTCGGGCCCGCCCGCACAGACCCCGCCTACTCGTCATCGAGCCCGCCTAGTGCGTCACATAGCCCCGCCCCCTCTCCGCCCCACAGACCCCGCCTACTCGTTACCGACCCCACCCATTGCGTCACATCTCCCCGCCCGCACAGACCCCACCCCTCCGTCATTCGGCCCCGCCACCGCGTCATCGAACCCCGCCCACAGAGCCCGGCGCCGCCCACACAGACCCCGCCCATTCGTCACGGAGCTCCGCCTTCGCCACCTGGTTCAGCCTAGTCCCGCCCACACAGACAGCATCTCTGGACAGAAGGAATGGGCGACGTTTCGCATCGAGACCCTTCTTGACACGGGAGACGGGGACACAGAGATATGGAAGGGTAAGGTGTGAAGACGAGAGGTAGGGGTCTGTAGAGTAGGAAAATGTAGAATAGATCATTGTTATCAAGGGGAAGGTGACAATGAGGCACACAAAGATAACATTTTATCTGTCCGGCTGTTCGGAGAACTAGGATGGGGAAACGTCACCCATTCCTTCTCTCCAGAGATGCTGCCTGTCCCGTTAAATTACTCCAGCATTTTGTGTCTATTCACCGACTGGACAGCTTCTCTCTGCCTGGTCTGACAGCTGCCTGACCATCCACTTGACCACTCCATCGACAGAAGATGCCGGAAACATTCAGGTTCTGGCTATATCAGCTGCTGCTCGACCTGAAAATATTTCCAGCATCTGTTCTGTTTCGGATTTCCAGCATCTGCAGTCATTGATTTCCAGGTGATTCTCCTGCCTGTGATAGTCCTGGATGAGTTTGGTTTCAATGGGGCTCCTTATTCCTGCCGTGTCCCACCAGCTGCCTCATTCAGTGGGCCATCTTCCGTAATTTCCCCCATGTCCAACAGGATTCCAGCACAGGACAAACTCTCCCCCTTGGGCAAGGAGCCACTCAGTCCGTCAGTCTGTTCCCTTCTGTCTCCACCAACTCTTCACTGCATATTCCCGTGCAGCAGCAAGAGATGCACTCCTGTCCTTATTCCTCCCTTCCCACTGACCAGTGAGATGAGATGGAATTTCTTTAGTCAGTGGAATTCTTTGCCACAGAAGGCTGTGGAGGCCGTTAATAGATTTTTTTAAAAGCATTTAGATAGAATCTTGATTAGTACGGGTTAAGGGGAGAAGGCAGGAGAATGGGGTTTGGAGGGAGAGATAGATTAGATAGATTAGATTAGATTATACCTTTAATAATCCTTTTCAGGAAATTACAGTGCCACGACAGCTCAGATCAGGCATGGTTGAATAGTGGGGCAGACTTGATGGGCTGAATCGCTTAATTCTCCTCCGATCACTTATGACCTGATGACCAGGATCCAAAACAGTATTTTCTGGTGAAGCAGTGACTCTCTGACACTCCTCTTAATCTAGTGCAGTGTTCACTCTGCGCTCTCTGGTGTTCACGCTACTCAATGTTCATAGTCTGTGCTCCCTAGTGTTCATGTCCACTCACTGGTCACAGTCTAGGGTCTCCAGTGCTCATACTCCACTCACTGTTCACAGTCTGGGCTCCTCTGTCTGCAGATGGGGTGGCTGCTCTGGGTTCAGTTTTCCGGAATGACCCAGAGTGTCCAGTTGTCTATCACTTGACCTATCTGTCTGCTCTTTTGCTCCATCAAGTGAAGTCTCAGGGAAGAGAATCTGTTCTGATTGAGCACAATGCAGAGCTTCGGGACTTAATACCAAGTTTAACCGGGCCTTGTTTCAATTTGTCTTCATCATTTTGTTAAAAAAACTGTTGGTTTTTAAAGTGATTGTCTGAAGACGAGTCTGGACCCGAAACGTCACCTATTCCTTTTCTCCAGCGATGCTGCCTGACCCATTGAGTTAATCCAGAGATGCTGCCTGCTGCGCTGAGGTACTCCAGCACTTTATCTTTGGTACCTTGAGAACCTCCCCTGCCTGATGAAGGATGCCTGGCCTGAAGTAACAACTGTTTCTCTCCCCGTCGATGTTACCCAACCCGAGTACTGCCAGCGTTCTGTCTTTGCACAGAACAAAAATGGACCATGCAGGGTGATGTTACTACATGAGAAGTGGCACTTACTACCCTGACGAGAGTGGAGATGGAGTATCATGGATTCAGCGGCCAGGGGCCAGAGGTTTATGACAAATGCAACTGGGGTCCATGCAATGGGGTCGGGGAGAAGGGGTGTGGCAGCATTCAGACAATGGAGCGATGCAGTGTTGTCAGGTCAGGATGATGGGCGATTGGGTGAAATGTGCGGCTGATGTTTCTGTGCAATGGTTGGGCCGTGCACTAGCGCGGCATGAATTCTATTTGCTGCTACAAGGGTGAAAGAAGGTTGAGGGCAGAGCAGTATACAAGTTCATGAGGCATAGAAGCAGAATTAGGCCATTCAGCCCAAGAGATAACTCCACCCTTCAATCATAGCTGACCTATCTTTCCCTCTCAACCCTATTCTCCTGCCTTTTCCCTGTAACCCCTGACACCCTTACTAATCAAGAACCTATTAATCTCCACTTCAAAAATACCCAAATGACTTGACCTCCATTGCCATCTGTGCCGATGAATTCCACAGATTCCCCACCCTCTGGCTAAAGAAATTCCTCCATCTCCTTTCTCAAAGTAAGTCCTATTTTGAGTTTATGGCCTCTAGTCCTCCAGGAGTGGAAACATCCTCCATCCTCCACATCCAGGCCTTTCAATATTTGGTAAGTCAACCCTCACAACCCCCCCCCCCCATGCTGACCAACTTGCCCCAAGTGTACTAATCCCATCTGCCCACTCTTACCCATTACAGTTCAGGCAAGAATCAGTCCAGCATCTAAGACCATACATTTTATTTAGAAATATCACATTTAAAATTCAGTTTTAACTCAAGGAGTGAATGAGAGTTGAACTGGCACTCCATACTGGGTGGGCAATTCTGCCAGTCCCAGGAAGACTCCACCCCCCACCCCCAAGGCAGAAACAGCCCCAGGCATGAGGGGGGTGGGGGGTTAATATACTAAAATAGTAAAAAACAATTGACAGTAGACACAGGAACACATGGGAGGGAAGGCAGGAGGGAGCTCTGGGCAGCGCTGTGTGTCTGGGGACCCGCGACTCAGAGGAAGGACTCACACTTCCCATTCTTCATCAAAGCCTCCATTCTCATCATCACCTACAACACAAACAGAGTCTGGTCACTGGAACCCACACTCCACCCCGCTAATCCTTCCAACCCTGCCTGCTCTCCCTGCTCCACCAGTCCAGCCCAAGCCCACCATTCCCCCTGCCCAGCCTCCCTCACTCTCCCTGCCCTCCCCAACCCAGGCCCCTCTCCCACAAAAGGCCCCCTCTTACCCTACCTATTCCACCACCAACTTCCCATCTCCACCATCTCTCCCTCTGCTCCCCCCCCCCCTCCATAGAGGTCCAGTTGGGGGGAGTGGCGGAGGGGCAGGGCTGGATCATTGCCCTCAAGCCTCGCTCACCAGACGACCGTAGGGCACGGCTCCTCCTCTGTATCAGTTGCCAGAGTTCCGCTGCAAGGTCGTGGGGCCGGACGGGAGCCAGCTGGGGCCGGTCAGACACCTGCGGGACATTAATGGCAGCATCAGCACTGGCCTGGATTCAGCACCACACGACTCGACTAAAGCCAATTATCTCCACATGCTACATCACCAGCCGAGCGGCAGGATCACCAGGACACAAAGTAGCTTTTTATTCATGGAAACATAGAAAATAGGTGCAGGAGTAGGCCATTCGGCCCTTCGAGCCAGCACCGCCATTCAATATGATCATGGTTGATAATCCAAAATCAGTACCCCGTTCCTGCTTTTCCCCATATCCCTTTATTCCATTAGCCCTATGAGCTAAATCTAACTCTCTCTTGGCATCTAAATTCTACACGCCCTGCCCCTCCCCCCTCCCTCCCTGGCCCCCAATCCTCCCTCTCCGGCCCAGCCTCCCCCACGCCCCCAGCTGCCGACCCTCGCTCTCTGGAGATGGCTGTCCCGTTAAACACTCACCGACCTCAGGACACAGCCCTGCCGGATCTGGAGCAGCAGCAGATCCCACCCTCCGACAACCAGCATTGACTTCCTCGGCTCCACCTTTCTCAGCCGGACTCCTCTCCTGATCCCTTCAAGCAGCAGATGAGGAAGGGGAGGGGGAGGGGGTAGGGGAGCCCAAACTAGTGCAGGAGATGTTGAGGCTCTGAATGCTGGTGGTGGGTGAGGGTGAGAGGGAAGGTGTGCGAGTGGAAAGGAGGTGGGGTTAAGGGCAGGCTTCCCCTTGTGGCAAGATCCTAGACCCTCCAATTGGTTAGGGGACAGAGGGAGGCCTGAGGAGCCTTGATCAGGGGGCATGTGCTGGGCAGAGTGGGTGGCATCAGGGGGCATTGGCCTGGCAGAAGGGGTGCAATGGTGAGGTGACAGAGGATGAAGGCTCAAAGCACAATGCTGACTGGAAACTGAAAAAGAGAAGAGTTTAGATTCAGCACAATACCAGAAGGACCTCTTTGCTCCTATACTCAACTATTCTTGTTATGAAGGCCAACATGCCATTCGCTTTCTTCACTGCCTGCTGTAACTGCATGCTTACTTTCATTGACTGAACAAGGACCCCCAGATCCCGTTGTACTTCCCCTTTTCCCAACTTGACACCATTTAGATAATAATCTGCCTTCCTGTTTTTGCTACCAAAGTGGATAAGCTCACATTTATCCACATTAAACTGCATCTGCCATGCATCTGCCCACTCACACAACCTGTCCAAGTCATCCTCCTCACAGTTCACACTGCCACCCAGCTTTGTGTCATCTGCAAATTTGCTAATGTTACTGAATCCCTTCCTCTAAATCATTGATGTATATTGTAAATGGCTGCGGCCCCAGCACCGAGCCTTGCAGTATCCCTGCCATTCTGAAATGGACCCGTTAATCCCTACTCTTTGTTTCCTGTCTTCCAACCAATTTTCTATCCATGTCAGCACTCTACCCCCAATACCATGTGCCCTAATTTTGCCCACTAACCTCCTATGTGGGACCTTATCAAAAACGACCTCACCGACTGCACTGGGCTGAGGGGCTGCAACAGGAGTGCAGTTGTGGTCTTACTTCAACAACGGACGTACTGACAAAGGGGGTGCAGTGAAAATCCACTTTGGCCATTCCTGAGATAGCAGGCTTGCTGAGGATGGATGGACTGGGCACTTGGACTGCCAGAGTTTAAAAAGGGAGGAGATTGTTGAAACATACAGGACTGCAGGCTGGGGAGTTGAGAATCAGAGGATGCTGCCTCAGGTGGGGAGGATAAATGTCTTCACTGACAAAGTCAATCATTGGAACATTGCTCTGTGAAGGCTGGCATCAACTTCATTCTAAACCAGCGTCACTGTGTTTTTGGCAACAGGGCAAGCCCCAGGATAAGGGCATAGGTCACGGAAAGGATGTGGAGGTGGAAGATTAGTCATGACCTGGACAAATGGCAGAGCAAACCTGAAGAGCCTGCTATCCTGCCCTGAAGTTTTCACTACAGAATACACTGACAGTACTCACAAATGTCTACAAACTCACCACCTGGACCTCGACTGTAGTCAAGGGCAACAGGCACAAGTGAGCAGTAACTGAACGATACTCAACTCCCTGGCCGCAGACCATTGTTGTTCTGGGACCAAGTCCTGGGCCTCCCTCCCCATTCACCAGTGCCTCTGTCTGGTCACCACCACCACCCCGCCGCACAAACCAGCCGTCTCTTTATACCTGTCTGTTTGGCTGCGTTCCTTGCAGCATCGGTGCCTCTTTTCCCTTTAATCACTCGATAATTCCGCTGAGAAGTTTCAGACTTCTGCGGATAATCAGCATTGATCCCGGCCTCTCGAAATGGTGTGATCAAATCAGGTGCTAAGCACTTGACCTAATATCAGAGAGTGACACTGAGCATTGTACTCAAACCTCCATACTCACAGCAGTCTACACCCTCCAAAGCAAAAACACTTCCCATCCCCTTACACAGAGACCACTCCCTGATTTGCTCATCCCTTCCCACCCAACCCATCCCCTCCCCTAGTACTTTTCCCTGCAACCATAAGAGATGTAACACCTATCTTGACATCCCCTTCCAGGACCCCAGCTATCCTTCCAGGTGAGACAGAGGTTCACCTGCACCTTTTCCAACCTCATCTACTGCATCTAGAGTTCCCAATGTAGTCTTCTTTACATCGGCAAGACCAAGCACAGACTCAGTGACCGTTTTGCCAAACATTTGTGCTTGGTCTACCAAGGCCTGTTGGTTGCTACCAAATGACACCTCTTCCCATTTTGATCTTCCTGTCCAGGGCCTCTTCCATTCACAGAGTGAGGCCACACGCAAGCTGGAGGGACAGCACCTCATTCCCCCCCACCCCAACACAGCCAGCCCCTCAGCCACCCAACCTCCTCAGGTAGATCACACACCCACCACACTCACTGTGAATCCAGTCTCAGGGTCCCAGGCCACATGACTGACGTGCCTGAGGAGAGATAAACTGATTAATGTCTAAACCACAGCCCCCAGGATAGTTGCTGTCTGACCCCACACAGCAGGGAACCGCCCTTATCAGAGACACCCACCACACTGGCCACACTCTCATGTCGCTGCTACCATCGAGATGACGTTACATGAGCTGGAAAACCGTGACCTCCAGGTTCAAGAACAGCTTCTTCCCAGCATCCATCAGGCTCTTAAAGACTGCACAATTTATTGTATCATTGATTACGTCCTGTGTGTTACTGTATTTATGGGCATGTTAAGCTGCAGCAAGTAACAATCTCACTGTCACACTCAACCCTCTTGACATTCTGAAGCCAAAGTGTAAGGGAGATGGAAGGAACTGTAGATGCAGCTTTACAAAATAAAGACAAAGATGACATTTTGGGTTGGGACATTGTGTGTGTCTCTGTCTCTGTCTCGTCTGAAGAAGGGTCCCCACCAGCAACATCACCTGTCCATGTTCTCCAGAGATGCTGCCTATCCCATTAAGTTACTCCACCACTGTCTCTTTTTTTTTTTTTTTTGAGTAGTGTAAACTTTGTGATTAAAGTCATTGACTACCTGGAGAATGGGTTTCAAACAACTGAGGGAACGGAGAGGAGAGGGAGATAGTAGCAATACCGCTCCCTTGGGCCAAGAGAAGTGATATACAAACGCAGAGCGGGATTGCCTGCAAGAGCGTTGTCGATGAACCAGTGTTTACCCTGTTTACCAGTGTTCCCAGGTTTACACTGAGAAACAAACGTCTAGTCACTGGCCGTTTCATAACGTCTCCAGACTCGCTTCATCAGCAGGATGAGCCAAGGCCGAGAAACAGCACAGAAATAGGCCGCTCAGCCCATCGCGACGGTACTGACCAAACCACACGGTAACACGTGCTCTATCCTGTGCGGGACCCAGCGCTCCCATTGCACCGATAGATTCTCGATCTTCCCACTACGCCCAACCCTCCCACCCCCGCCCAACACCACCCCGCCCAACCCTCCCACCCCCGCCCAACCCTCACCACCCACCACACACCGCCCCGCCGCTCACTGGAAGCCACTGGGCGCTCCGATTTCCAACTTGGAGACTGAGGCACGGCGCCGAGCCGAGCGACGCCTGGAGACGTCAGAGTCAGGAGAGCCCCTGGAGCTGGACACTAGAACAGAGACAGTGGTCAATACAACCAGCCCGGAGGCACCGACAGAATCCCGCCCCTCCCCTCCCCTCCCCTCCCGCACCGGACTTCCAACCCACAGGAGACTGGGCACCACACCCCACACCGGGCCAGGAACTACCGCTCCCCACCCCCACCCCCACCCCCACCCCTACCTCCCCAATCCACAGCGGCCAAGGCTCCCACCCAACACCTCCCACCACCGGGGCCCAGAGCCCGTACGAGAGCCTCGCGCACCACCCCCGCCCCCAGTGGACCCTCCCCGTGCCCACGCTGCAGCCCACCCTCACTCCCAATACTCTTTCCCCACCCCCTCTCTTCCCCAACTCCCCCCAGGCCGCTACCATAACGAGCGAGCGCTTTGGCGAGTGCAATCTTCATCCCTCTCCGCTGGTCTAATGCTGCGCAGTTCAAAATTCCCACCTAAATCACATGGAACCCAGTCACTGATGACGTAGTGTCGACCAGCCAATCACTGACGACGTGGCATCGATCAGCCAATCACTGACGACGTGGCATAGATCAGCCAATCATTAGTGAGGTAGCATCAACCATCCAATCTCTGATGACACACCGGGTCGGGCAGCATCTGTGACCAAAGATAGCTCCTCTATGATCTTTGTCTGTGACCAACATCCAGATGCAACGTTTCGGGTTCGACCCTTCAGTCAGACTCACCCAGACCTGAGTTTATTGTCACGTGTGCCGAGATACAGATAAAAGCTTTTGCTGCGTGCTAACGAATGAATGACTGCAGCACATTATGTTATTTTTCTTTGCAAACCACCATCTGCAGTTCCTTGTATCTTCTGGTGATTCAGCATCTACGAATCAGATCAAAGGAGCAGGCCCTTCTGCTCTCAATGTCGGTGCCCAACATATTGCCAAGACCAACTCTTATCTATCATCTACACATGCTCCATATACCTCCATTCCCAGCAGATCCATCTAAAAGCCCCTTAAACATAGAAACATAGAAGATAGGTGCAGGAGTAGGCCATTCGGCCCTTCGAGCCTGCACCGCCATTCAATATGATCATGCCTGATCATTCACTCAGTATCCTGTACCTGCCTTCTCTCCATACCCCCTAACTCCCTCTTAAATATAGCCAGTGAACTGGCCTCAACTACCTTCTGTGGCAGAGAATTCCAGAGATTCATCACTCTCTGCGTGAAAAATGTTTTTCTCATCTCGGTCCTAAAAGATTTCCCCCTTATCCTTAAACTGTGACCCCTTGTTCTGGACTTCCCCAACATCGGGAACAATCTTCCTGCATCTAGCCTGTCCAACCCCTTAATAATTTTGTAACCACTATCACGCCACTATCTGCCTCCATCACCACCCCTGGTACCACGTACCAGCCCCCCACCACACTCTGTGTAAAAAAACTTGCCCCGCACATCTCCTTTATACTTTGCCCATCTCACCTTAAAGCTATGTTCTCTAGTCTTTGGCATTATACGCTATGATCACATGATCACATTCAATGCAGTGCTGGCTCGAAGGTCCGAATGGCCTACTCCTGCACGTATTGTCTATGTAAAGACCACTCACATGCCGGTCATTCTTTCTTCTCCCTTTTGGTGGAAGATACAGAAGCTTGAAAACATGTACAACCACATTCAGGAGCAGCCTCTTCCTCGCTGCTGTCAGACTCGTGAATGGGCCACTCGTAAACTAACAATGTATTCCGAATCTTCCAATCCTCCTCATTCCGACTCTTGGACGTTATTATCTGCACTTTGCACCTGTAACATTATTTTCTGCACTCTGGTATTTTTCTCTTTGCACTACCTGGTGTCCACGGGTATGTCGTGATTGTACTCATGCCTGGTATTATTTGACCATATCACGTATCAACATTGTTGGCTGTGGTGAACGTGACATAACTAACAAGGTGGCCAGGGCGCAGCTTGTCCAGTGACAGATGGCCTGGACGTGGTGTGACCGAGGGCGGCTGCCCGCACCCTACCCCGTCTATGCCGCCCTCTGTTTGCTGTCGCTCACCTCCGTGGGCCAGGGCCTATCCCGCAAACCGGCCATCCCCCCGCTAGTGAATGGGCAACCCTTCCAGGTCTACTGGAACGTGCCCACGTCGCACTGCAGCACCCACAGAGGCGTCGACCTGCACTTGGACGACTTTGGTATTATAACCAATAGAAATGAGATGTTCATTGGAGAGAAACACACGATATTTTATTCTGGGCGGTTGGGAATTTATCCAACTTATCATAGTGGGGATCCCGAAAATGGGGGGCTCCCCCAGAACATGAGCCTGCAGGACCACTTGCTTCAGGCCAGGGTAGACATCGACAACTTTTTAGCCCAGGACTACCAGGGGTTGGCGGTGATAGACTGGGAGGATTGGCGCCCCCTGTACGCAAGGAACTGGGGCGCCAAGAGAGTCTACCAGACAAAATCACAGGAGCTTGTCCGGGGGAGGAACCCCCAATGGAACCAAACCCATATCGAAGCTGAAGCTAAGAAGGAGTTTGACCAGGCGGCTAGAATCTACATGAGGTCTTCCCTGAGGCTGGGCCAGTCGATGCGACCGAAGGCCTACTGGGGATTTTACCTCTTCCCGGATTGCTACAACTACCACTTCAGGGATGAGTTCCCCACGTACGACGGCCAATGCCCAGACATCGAGATCAATCGTAACAATGAGCTGACGTGGATGTGGACTCAGAGCTCTGCCCTCTTCCCGTCCGTCTACCTGGAGGAGAAGCTCAAGTCGGAGCGCGGTCAACGCGGCAAACTCTTCGCCAGATACCGGATACGGGAAGCCGTGCGTGTGGCTTTGCTGACCGAAGAGCAATATACTCCGCCCATCTTCCTCTACTGCCGCTCCCACTTCATCGACAGCAACACCCTCACGCCCCTCAATGAGGTGAGTAGAGGCCGTGCACCTGGTCATCATTCCCTTGCAACTCCATAGCCGCTGGTCCCCCCGCCCGCTCTGACGGTCACTGAGCGGAAACGTTGACTGTGTCTCCCCCACCCTCCCAACAGTTGCACCACCTACATCCAGCCCGGGCATCTCTCTCTCCCTCCCTCTCCCTCTCTCCCTTCCTCCCCTCTCCCCTCTCCCTCTTCACCCCTCTCCCTCTTCACCCCTCTCCATCCTCCCCTCCCTCCCTCCCTCTCCCTCTTTCTCTCCAGTTGTCTTTGTGTGGAGCAGAGCTTGAATCGTCGCGCTGTGGAAAACCGGTGCTGGGACAAGGGATTCATACGGGTCAGCATGGCCATGATGGTCCGAATGGCGTCAGGTCCCGGTCCGGCCGGTGCTGACCCCACCCCGGGGTAAGCGGGGCACTGGGGCGGGGAGATCCGACCCGCAGCCGCCACCTGCTCCAACTTGCAGTTCGTTTGCAGATTGATCTGGTCCGCACTCTGGGCGAGAGCGCATCGATGGGGGTGAGCGGAGCCATTCTGTGGGGGTCCACCGACTTCTCCAGAACCACGGTAAGCGCTCCCTTACTGTCCCTCCCACAGTGCGGCGCTCCCTCACTGTCCCTCCCACAGTGCGGCGCTCCCTCAGTACAGCGTAACACACCGTCGGGACCAGGGGGGGCTGTGGGCCTGGGCTCGGGAGGGGTGTGAGGGGGGGGGGGGCTGTGGGCATGGGCTCGGGGGGGGTGTGGGGGGGGGGGCTGTGGGCCTGGGCTCGGGAGGGGTGTGAGGGGGGGGGGCTGTGGGCCTGGGTTCGGGAGGGGTGTGAGGGGGGCTGTGGGCCTGGGCTCGGGAGGGGTGTGGGGTTGGGGGGGCGGGGGAGAGGGGTGCCGAGGTTTCGCGGGTGATGCGGCGGGTAACTGTCCTGGTGCGCTTGGTGTTGCCAGGAAAACTGCCAGGCCGTGAAGGACCAGGTGCATAATGTGTTGGGGCCGTACATCCTGAACCTGACCGCGGGTGTGCGGTTCTGCAGCCGGACGCTGTGCTCCAACCACGGCCGCTGCTACCGCCGCAACGCCGACGAGGATGTTTTCCTGCACTTGAACAGCCAGTCGTCCCGCATCGTGAAGCGCAACCGGCGCACCAACAAGTTTCGCATCAGGGGCCGGCCCAGTCCGTCGGACAGGAGGAATTACAGAGCCCACTTCCAGTGTCAGTGTTACCGGGGCTGGAACGGCACCCGATGCACCCGCCACGGAAAGTCCATCGACTCCTGCCGTGCCAACACCTCCCCGCTCACACTTGTCCTCGTCTTGCTCCTGAGCCTTCTTCTCATATGATGGATGTAGTTCCTGTCCAAAATAAAAACAATATCCTGAAACTCACCCTGCTCACTTCACTTCTGTGTGTTTGGTCTTGTGGCACAGAGGCTCACTCACAACACAGATCTGGCCCATCGGCCCACCGTCTCCACCTGCCACACTTGTCAACACTAATCCCACCCACCCGCACTGTGACTCCTCTGCCTTCACCACTCAAGAACGCGCAGAGGCTCCTGAAACGTTGGTGTTGCGGGGCAAGTGGATTAGTGTGGGATTGATAGATTCCTCCGGATCCAAGTTCTGGCCAAAATGTTGCATCCAGGGGTGGAGCTGGTGCATAGAGAGAGATAGTGAGAGATAGATAGTGAGAGAAATAAGGAGAGACAGTCTGTGAGGGAGACAGAGAGAGGGACAGAGAGAGAAGAGATTGGGAGAGGTATAGACAGAGGACTAGACAATGCTGTCCAAAATACTGTGGTCACAGTGAAGATCAGATACTCACCTTCCCCGAATATCCCTCATCCCTCGCCATTCCCTACCGTCTTCTCCTAAACTCCCCCCCCCCCCCCCCCCCCCCCTGCTATCCCCTCCCCTCACTCCTCATTCACCCCCGTCCTCGAGTCAGAACAGTGAGGGAGCGCCGCATAGTGGAAGGGTCAGTGCTGAGGGAGCGGCTCACTGTAGGTGTTGGAGACGGGGTTTAACGTGACCGGCGGCGTTCCTCCCCCTCACCCCGGCTCCGCAGCGCCCGGCCTCCGCCGCCTCTCCGGATGAAGCGAGAGACGAGCGCGGGTCGCGGGTGAGCGGAGCCAGGTGCCAGGAGTTGGCGGCTCGGCGGAGACAGGGCGCCGCCGCCGCAGCGCAGGGTGAGTGCAGAGAAATCGAGGTCGGGGCTGCGGCCTAGTGTCACAGCGTCAGAAGGCAGTGGAGGCCGATTCATTGGATCCATTCAAACGAGAGTTAGATATAGCCCTCAGGGCTAGCGGAATCAAGGGGCACGGGGAGAAGGCAGGAACGTGGTACTGATTGTGGATGATCAGCCATTATCACACTGGTGCTGGCTCGAAGGGGCGAATGCCAACTCCTGCAGCATCTATTGTCTATGTATTTATGTAAGGATCACTCATATCCCGGGCATTCTCTTTTCTCCCTTTTGGTGGAAGATACAGAAGCTTGAAAACACGTACAACCACATTCATCACACACACACGTACAACGACCTGGCGTCCACGGGTATGTCATGATTGTACTCATGCCTGGTATTATTTGATCATATCACGTATCAACATTGTTGGCTGTGGTGGACGTGACATAACTAACAAGGTGGCCAGGGCACAGCTTGTCCAGTGACCGATGGCCTGGACGTGGTGTGACCGACGGCGGCTGCCCGCACCCTACCCTGTCTATGCCGCCCTCTGTTTGCTGTCGCTGACCTCCGTGGGCCAGGGCCTATCCCGCAAACCGGCTGGTGAAAGGGCAGTCCTTCCAGGTTTACTGGAACGTGCCCACGTCGCGCTGCAGCTCCCACAGAGGCGTCGACCTGCACTTGGACGACTTTGGTATTGTAACCAATAGAAATGAGATGTTTATTGGAAAGAAAATCACGATATTTTATTCTGCGCGGTTGGGAATTTATCCAACTTTTCATAGTGGGGATCCCGAAAATGGGGGGCTCCCCCAGAACATGAGCCTGAAGGACCACCTGCGTCAGGCCAGGGTAGACATCGACAACTTTTTAGCCAAGGACTACCAGGGGTTGGCGGTGATAGACTGGGAGGATTAGCGCCCCCTGTACGCAAGGAACTGGGGCTCCAAGAAAGTCTACCAGACAAAATCACAGGAGCTTGTCCGGGGGAGGAACCCCCAATGGAACCAAACCCATATCGAAGCTGAAGCTAAGAAGGAGTTTGACCAGGCCGCTAGAATCTACATGAGGTCTTCCCTGAGGCTGGGCCAGTCGATGCGACCGAAGGCCTACTGGGGATTCGCACTCTTCCCGGATTGCTACAACTACCACTACAGGGATGAGTTCCCCACGTACGACGGCCAATGCCCAGACATCGAGATCAATCGTAACAATGAGCTGACGTGGATGTGGACTCGGAGCTCTGCCCTCTTCCCGTCCGTCTACCTGGAGGAGAAGATCAAGTCGGAGCGCGGCAAATCCTATGCCAGATACCGGATACGGGAGGCCGTGCGCGTGACTTTGAAACATAGAAACATATAAAATATGTGCAGGATGAGGCCATTCAGCCCTTCGAGCCAGCACCGCCATTCATTGTGATCACGGCTGATCGTCCCCAATCAATAACATGTGCCTGCCCCATATCCCTTGATTCCAACAGCCCCTAGAGCTCTATCTGACTCTCTCTTAAAACCATCCAGTGATTTGGCCTCCACTGCCCTCTGTGGCAGGGAATTCCACAAATTCATAACTCTCTGGGTGAATATTTTTTGATTACCTCAGTCTTAAATGGGCTCCCCTTTATTCTTAGACAGTGGCTCCTGGTTCTGGACTCGCCCAACATTGGGAATTTTTTTCCTGCATCTAACTTGTCCGCAGCACTCGTGAGTAAGACAAGGCAGCGCCTTTACCACCTCAGGCAATTGAGAAAATTCAGAGTGTCTCCTAGGATCCTCCGGTGCTTCTATTCAGCGGCTGTGGAAAGCATCTTGTCCGGAAATATTACAATTTGGTTTGGGAACTGCTCTGCCCAGGACAAGAAGGCTCTGCAGAGACTAGTGCGTTCGGCCGAATGCACTATGGTAACTTCACTCGCCCCCCTGCAGGAACTATACATCAGGAGGTGCAACTCCAGAGCCAATAAAATCATGGGAGACCCCTTCCACCCCTGCAACGGACTGTCCCAGCTGCTACGGTCACGCAAACGCCTCCGTTGCCATGCTGTGAGAACGGAGAGGTTGAGAAGGAGTTTCTTCCCAGAGGCCATTCGGACTGTAAACTCCTATCTCACCAGGGACTAACTTTACTGTACCATTCTGCTGGGTTTTTTTAAATTGCTGTTGTTTTCCCTTTTTCCTGCCGCCCACAATATTTAATATGAAAAAGAATATGTGATTCTGTTACATTCTGTTTGTAATTTGTTTCGTTGTTTGTTTGTTTGTCTTTTTGCACAAAGTCTGCGAGCATTGCCACTTTTCATTTCACTGCACATCTCGTATGTGTATGTGACAAATAAATTTGACTTGACTTGACTTGACTCCAGTCCTTTTGTAATTTTATATGTTTCTATAAGATATCCCTTCATCCTTCTAAATTCCAGTGAATACAAGCCTAGTCTTTTCAATCTTTCCTCATATGGGGTACCGCAAGGCTCAGTGCTGGGACCCCAGCTATTTACAATATATATTAATGATCTGGATGAGGGAATTGAAGGCAATATCTCCAAGTTTGCGGATGACACTAAGCTGGGGGGCAGTGTTAGCTGTGAGGAGGATGCTAGGAGACTGCAAGGTGACTTGGATAGGCTGGGTGAGTGGGCAAATGTTTGGCAGATGCAGTATAATGTGGATAAATGTGAGGTTATCCATTTTGGTGGCAAAAACAGGAAAGCAGACTATTATCTAAATGGTGGCCGACTAGGAAAAGGGGAGATGCAGCGAGACCTGGGTGTCATGGTACACCAGTCATTGAAAGTAGGCATGCAGGTGCAGCAGGCAGTGAAGAAAGCGAATGGTATGTTAGCTTTCATAGCAAAAGGATTTGAGTATAGGAGCAGGGAGGTTCTACTGCAGTTGTACAGGGTCTTGGTGAGACCACACCTGGAGTATTGCGTACAGTTTTGGTCTCCAAATCTGAGGAAGGACATTATTGCCATAGAGGGAGTGCAGAGAAGGTTCACCAGACTGATTCCTGGGATGTCAGGACTGTCATGAAGATAGACTGGATAGACTTGGTTTATACTCTCTAGAATTTAGGAGATTGAGAGGGGATCTTATAGAAACTTACAACATTCTTAAGGGGTTGGACAGGCTAGATGCAGGAAGATTGCTCCCGATGTTGGGGAAGTCCAGGACAAGGGGTCACAGCTTAAGGATAAGGGGGAAATCCTTTAAAACCGAGATGAGAAGAACTTTTTTCACACACAGAGTGGTGAATCTCTGGAACTCTGCCACAGAGGGTAGTCGAGGCCAGTTCATTGGCTATATTTAAGAGGGAGTTAGATGTGGCCCTTGTGGCTAAGGGGATCAGAGGGTATGGAGAGAAGGCAGGTACGGGATACTGAGTTGGATGATCAGCCATGATCATATTGAATGGCAGTGCAGGCTCGAAGGGCCGAATGGCCTACTCCTGCACTTAATTTCTATGTTTCTATGACAGTTCCGCCATCCCAGGGATCAATCTCGTGAACCTACGCTGCACTGCCTAATCACAAGGATGTCCTTCCTCAAATTAGGAGACCAAAACTGTACACAATACTCCAGATGTGGTCTTACCAGAGCCCTATACAACTGCAGAAGAACCTCTCTACCCCTATACTGAAATCCTCTTGTTATGAAGGCCAACATTCCATTAGCTTTCTTCACTGCCTGCCGTACCTGCACGCCAACTTTCAGTGATTGGTGTACAAGGACGCCCGGGTCTCGCTGTACCTCCCCTTACCTAACCCTAACCCCATTGAGATAATAATCTGCCCCCTTGTTTTTGCCACCAAAGTGGATAACCTCACATTTATCTAACATCCTCTTCACAGTTCACACTGCCACCCAGCTTTGTGTCATCCGCAAACTTGCTAGTGTTGCTCCTAATTCCCTCTTCCAAATCATTAATATATATGGTCAACAGTTGCGGCCCCAACACCGAGCCTTGCGGCACTCCACTCGCCACTGTCTGCCATTCTGAAAAGGACTCGTTCACTCCTACTCTTTGCTTCCTGTCTGCCAACCAATTTTCTATCCATGTCAACACCCAACCCCCATTACCATGTGCTCTAATTTTAGTCACCAGCCTTTGCTGGCCAAAGAGCAATATACTCCGCCCATCTTCCTCTAATGCCGCTCCCACTACACCTCCCGCACCAGGCTCCCCACCCACTCGGGACCGGGCCCCACACCCTGCACCCCACACACACAGGGCACTGCATATCCCTGCATATAAAAGCCCGTTAAACACCACTATCTACCCCCATCACCATCCCGGCACCACATTCACACACACATGTCCCACACACACACACACACACACACACACACACACACACACACACACACACACACACACACACACACACACACACACACACACACTCACACGCACACTCATAAACGCCCACACGCACACTCACTCACACACTCACACGCACACACAGATTCAGTCTCGCAGGGTTCAGCTTTGCTACAAGATGTTCCTGACCTGGATACTACAATCAGTGAGGATAGGAGACAGCACCCGCTCCACAATAATTCAACACAGGTACCTGGCTAGAGTGGGTTCTCAGCCCCCCTACTATACTCCCTGTTCACTCACGACATTGCGGCCAAATTCAGCTCCAACTCCATCTACAAGTTTGCAGCCGACACCACTGTGGTGGGTAGACACAAAATGCTGGAGTAACTCAGCGGGTGAGGCAGCATCTATGGAGAGAAGGAATTGGCGACGTTTCGGGTCGAGACCCTTCTTCACCTGATCATGAACAAAGATGAGACGAAGTTCAAGAAGGAGATGGAGAATTTAGTGACATGGTATCAGGACATCAACCTCTCCCTCGATGTCAGCGAGAGAAAGGAGCTAGTTATTGACCATGGAAGGTTGTGGGGAACTTGTCCCAGTCAGCATCAATGGTGGTGAAGTGGAGATGGTCGAGAGCTTCAAGTTCCCAGGTGTAAACATCACCATCAATCTGTCCAGGACCAACCACATTGAGGCTACGGCCATGAAAGCACATCAACGCCTCTACTTCCTCAGGAGATCAAGGAGGTTCGGCACGTCTCCAACGACCCTTTCCAACGTCAACAGGTGCATCGTATCGGGATGCATCACAGCTCGGTTTGGGAACAGCTCTGCCCAAGACCACAAGAAAGCGCAGAGAGTTATGAATGTAGCCCAGTCCGTCACACAGACCAGACTCCCCGCCACCGACTCCATCTACACTTCACGCTGCCTCGGGAAAGCAGCCAACATCATCAAGATCCACTCACACCCCGGTCATTCCCTCTTCTCCCATTTGGTAGAAGATGCAGAAGCTTGAAAACACGCACAACCACATTCAGGAGCAGCCTCTTCCCCGCTGTTATCACACACTTGAATAGGGCTCACATAAACTAACAATGTATTTGGAATCTTACAATCTTCCTCATTCCGACTCTTGCACGTTATTCTCTGCACTTTGCACGTGTAACATTATTTTCTGCACTCTGGTATTTTTCTCTTTGCACTACCTGGTGTCCACGGGTATGTCATGATTGTACTCATGCCTGGTATTATTTGACCATATCACGTATCAACATTGTTGGCTGTGGTGAACGTGACATAACAAACAAGGTGGCCAGTGCGCAGCTTGTCCAGTGACCGATGGCCTGGACGTGGTGTGACCGAGGGCGGCTGCCCGCACCCTACCCCGTCTATGCCGCCCTCTGTTTGTTGTCGCTCACCTCCGTGGGCCAGTGCCTATTCCGCAAACCGGCCATCCCCCCGCTAGTGAAAGGGCAGCCCTTCCAGGTCTACTGGAACGTGCCCACGTCGCGCTGCAGCACCCACAGAGGCGTCGACCTGCACTTGGACGACTTTGGTATTGTAACCAATAGAAATGAGATGTTTATTGGAGAGAAAATCACGATATTTTATTCTGGGCGGTTGGGAATTTATCCAACTTATCATAGTGGGGATCCCGAAAATGGGGGGCTCCCCCAGAACATGAGCCTGGAGGACCACTTGCTTCAGGCCAGGGTAGACATCGACAACTTTTTAGCCCAGGACTACCAGGGGTTGGCGGTGATAGACTGGGAGGATTGGCGCCCCCTGTACGCAAGGAACTGGGGCTCCAAGAGAGTCTACCAGACAAAATCACAGGAGCTTGTCCGGGGGAGGAACCCTGATTGGAACCAAACCCATATCGAAGCTGAAGCTAAGAAGGAGTTTGACAAGGCGGCTAGAATCTATATGAGGTCTTCCCTGAGGCTGGGCCAGTCGATGCGACCGAAGGCCTACTGGGGATTTTACCTCTTCCCGGATTGCTACAACTACCACTACAGGGATGAGTTCCCCACGTACGACGGCCAATGCCCAGACATCGAGATCAAGCGTAACAATGAGCTGACGTGGATGTGGACTCAGAGCTCTGCCCTCTTCCCGTCCGTCTACCTGGAGGAGAAGATCAAGTCGGAGCGCGGTCAGCGCGGCAAACTCTACGCCAGATACCGGATACGGGAAGCCGTGCGTGTGGCTTTGCTGACCAAAGAGCAATATACTCCGCCCATCTTCCTCTACTGCCGCTCCCACTTCATCGACAGCAAAACCCTCAAGCCCCTCAATGAGGTGAGTAGAGGCCGTGCACCTGGTCATCATTCCCTTGCAACTCCATAGCCGCTGGTCCCCCCGCCCGCTCTGACGGTCACTGAGCGGAAACGTTGACTGTGTCTCCCCCACCCTCCCAACAGTTGCACCACCTACATCCACCCGGGCATCTTTCTCTCCCTCCCCCTCTCCCTCTTCACCCCTCTCCATCCTCCCCTCCCTCCCTCCCTCTCCCTCTTTCTCTCCAGTTGTCTTTGTGTGGAGCAGCGCTTGAATCGTCGCGGTGTGGAAAACCGGTGCGGGGACAAGGGATTCATACGGGTCAGCATGGCCATGATGGTCCGAATGGCGTCAGGTCCCGCTCCGGCCGCTGCTGACCCCACCCCGGGGTAAGCGGGGCCTTTGGGGCGTGGAGATTCGACCCGCAGCCGCCACCTGCTCCAACTTGCAGTTCGTTTGCAGATTGATCTGGTCCGCACTCTGGGCGAGAGCGCAGCGATGGGGATGAGCGGAGCCATTCTGTGGGGGTCCATCGACTTCTCCAGAACCACGGTAAGCGCTCCCTCACTACCCCTCCCACAGCGCGGTGCTCCCTCACTGCCCCTCCCACATTGCGACGCTCCCTCAATACAGCGTAACTCGCCGTCGGGACAAGGGGGGCTGTGGGCCTGGGCTCGGGAGGGGTGTGGGGTTGGGGGGGGGGGGGGGGGGGGGGGAGACGGATGACGAGGTTTCGCGGGTGATGCGGCGGGTAACTGTCCTGGTGCGCTTGGTGTTGCCAGGAAAACTGCCAGGCCGTGAAGGACCAGGTGCATAATGTGTTGGGGCCGTACATCCTGAACCTGACCGCGAGTGTGCGGTTCTGCAGCCGGACGCTGTGCTCCAACCACGGCCGCTGCTACCGCCGCAACGCCGACGAGGATGTTTTCCTGCACTTGAACAGCAAGTCGTTCCGCATCGTGAAGCGCAAACGGCGCACCGACAAGGTTCACATCAAGGGCCGGCCCAGTCTGTCGGACAAGAGGAATTACAAAGCCCACTTCCAGTGTCAGTGTTACCGGGGCTGGAACGGCACCCGATGCACCCGCTACAAAAAGCCCATCGACTCCTGCGGAGCCAAGACCTCCCCGCTCACACTTGTCCTCGTCCTGCTCCTGAGCCTTCTCCTCATATGATAGATGTAGTTCCTGTCCAAAATAAAAACAATATCCTGAAACTCACCCTGCTCACTTCACTTCTGTGTGTTTGGTCTTGTGGCACAGAGGCTCACTCACAACACAGATCTGGCCCATCGGCCCACCGTCTCCACCTACCACACTTGTCAACACTAATCCCACCCACCCGCACTGTGACTCCTCTGCCTTCACCACTCAAGAACGCGCAGAGGCTCCTGAAATGTAGGTGTTGCGGGGCAAGTGGATTAGTGTGGGATTGATACAGATTCCTCCGGGTCCAAGTTCTGGCCAAAATGTTACATCCTCCCCCTCACCCCGGCTCCGCAGCGCCCGGCCTCCGCCGCCTCTCCGGATGAAGCGAGAGACGGGCGCGGGTCGCGGGTGAGCGGAGCCGGGTGCCGGGAGTTGGCGGCTCGGCGGAGACAGGCCGCCACCGCCGCAGCCCAGGGTGAGTGCAGGGAAATCGAGGTCGGGGCTGCGGCCTAGTGTCCGGCCGAATTCCACAAATTCACAGCGTCAGAAGGCAGTGGAGGCCGATTCATTGGCCCCATCACCATCCCGGCACCACATTCACACACACGTCCCACACACACACACACACACACACACACACACACACACACACACACACACACACACTCACACGCACACTCATAAACGCCCACACGCACACTCACTCACACACTCACACGCACACACAGATTCAGTCTCGCAGGGTTCAGCTTTGCTACAAGATGTTCCTGACCTGGATACTACAATCAGTGAGGATAGGAGACAGCACCCGCTCCACAATAATTCAACACAGGTACCTCGCTAGAGTGAGTTCTCAGCCCCCCTACTATACTCCCTGTTCACTCACGACGGCGCGGCCAAATTCAGCTCTAACTCCATCTACAAGTTTGCAGCCGACACCACTGTGGTGGGTAGACACAAAATGCTGGAGTAACTCAGCGGGTGAGGCAGCATCTATGGAGAGATGGAATTGGCGACGTTTCGGGTCGAGACCCTTCTTCACCGGATCATGAACAAAGATGAGACGAAGTTCAAGAAGGAGATGGAGAACTTAGTGACATGGTGTCAGGACAGCAACCTCTCCCTCGATGTCAGCGAGAGAAAGGAGCTAGTTATTGACTATGGAAGGTGGTGGGGATCTTGTCCCAGTCAGCATCAATGGTGGTGAAGTGGAGATGGCCGAGAGCTTCAAGTTCCAAGGTGTAAACATCACCAACAATCTGTCCAGGACCAACTACATTGAGGCTACGGCCACGAAAGCACATCAACGCCTCTACTTCCTCAGGAGACCAAGGAGGTTCGGCACGTCTCCAACGTCCCTTCCCAACGTCAACAGGTGCATCGTATCGGGATGCATCACAGCTCGGTTTGGGAACAGCTCTGCCCAAGACCACAAGAAAGCGCAGAGAGTTGTGGATGTAGCCCAGTCCGTCACACAGACCAGACTCCCCACCACCGACTCCATCTACACTTCACGCTGCCTCGGGAAAGCAGCCAACATCATCAAGGACCACTCACACCCCGGTCATTCCCTCTTCTCCCATTTGGTAGAAGATGCAGAAGCTTGAAAACACGCACAACCACATTCAGGAGCAGCCTCTTCCCCGCTGTTATCACACACTTGAATAGGGCTCACATAAACTAACAATGTATTTGGAATCTTCCAATCTTCCTCATTCCGACTGTTGCACGTTATTCTCTGCACTTTGCACGTGTAACATTATTTTCTGCACCCTGGTATTTTTCTCTTTGCGCTACCTGGTGTCCACGGGTATGTCATGATTGTACTCATGCCTGGTATTATTTGACCATATCACGTATCAACATTGTTGGCTGTGGTGGACGTGACATAACTAACAAGGTGGCCAGGGCGCAGCTTGTCCAGTGACCGATGGCCTGGACGTGGTGTGACCCAGGGCGGCTGCCCGCATCCTACCCCGTCTATGCCACCCTCTGTTTGCTGTCGCTCACCTCCGTGGGCCAGGGCACTTTCCGCAAACCGGTCATGCCCCCGCTGGTGGAAGGGCAGCCCTTCCAGGTCTACTGGAACGTGCCCACGGCGCGCTGCAGCTCCCACAAAGGCGTCAACCTGCACTTGGACGACTTTGGTATTGTAAGCAACAGAAATGAGAGGTTTGTTGGAGAGAAAATCACGATATTTTATTCTGAGCGTTTGGGGATTTATCCTTCTTATTACGATGAGGATCCCGATAAAGGGGGGCTCCCCCAGAACATGAGCCTGAAGGATCACCTGCGTCAGGCCAGGGTAGACATCCACAACTTCCTATCCAAGGACTACGCGGGGATGGCGGTGATAGAGTGGGTGGAGTGGCGCGCCCTGTACGCAAGGAACACGGGCTCCAGGGATGTCTACCAGGCAAAATCACAGGAGCTTGTCCGGGGGAGGAACCCCCGATGGAACCAAAGCCAGGTCGAAGCTGAAGCTAAGAATGAGTTTGACCAGGCGGCTAGAATCTACATGAGCTCTTCCCTGAGGCTGGGCCAGTCGATGCGACCGAAGGCCTACTGGGGATTCGCACTCTTCCCGGATTGCTACAACGGCAACTACGGGGATGAGTTCACCACGTACGACGGCCACTGCCCAGATATCGAGATCAAGCGCAACACTGAGCTGACGTGGATGTGGACTCAGAGCTCTGCCCTCTTCCCGTCCGTCTACTTGGAGGAGGCACTCCATTCAGAGCGCGGCAAACTCTATGCCAGATACCGGATAAAGGAGGCCATACGTGTGGCTTTGCTGACCAAAGAGGAATTCGCTCCGCCCGTTTACATCTACTGCCGCTCCCACTACATAAAAAGCAGAACCCTCACGCCCCTCAAGGAGGTGAGTAGAGGCCGTGCACCTGGCCAGCGTTCCCTTGCAACTTCATAGCCGCGTGTCCCCCCCGTCCGCTCTGATGGTCATTGAGCGGAAACGTTGATTACCCCCCCCCTCACAGTTGTAGAGTAATGTCGTCCTCCCTCCCTCCCTCCCTCCCTCCCTCCCTCCCTCCCTCCCTCCCTCCCTCCCTCCCTCCCTCTCCCCCTCCCTCCCTCCCTCCCTCCCTCCCCCCCCCCCTCCCTCCCCCCCTCCCCCCCTCCCTCCCTCCCTCGTTACCTCCCTCCCTCCCTCTCTCCCTCTCCACCTCCCTCCCCCTCCCTCCTTCTCTCCCTCCCTCTCTCCTTCCCTCCCTCTCCCCCTCTCTCCCTCTCTCTCTTTCTCTCTCTCGTCGAGTCGGCCTCGTGTGGAGCAGCGCTTGAATCGTCGCGGTGTGGAAACCAGCAGGGCACTTGCGGGGACCTGGAATTCAAACGGGTCAGCATGGCCGTGATGGGCCGAATGGCATGTTTCCGTGCAGTTCGTGTCTCTAACTGCGTGGGTCAACATCTGTATCACAGTCCCCACTGGCCTCTGGGTCCACATCTGGCTATCTCAGACAGCAGGACCGTGGTGGTCCGAATGGCGTCAGGTCCCGCTCCGGCCGCTGCTGACCCCCCCCCCCCCCCCCCCCCCCCCCGGGGTAAGCGGGGCTCCTGAAATGTAGGTGTTGCGGGGCAAGTGGATTAGTGTGGGATTGATACAGATTCCTCCGGGTCCAAGTTCTGGCCAAAATGTTACATCCTCCCCCTCACCCCGGCTCCGCAGCGCCCGGCCTCCGCCGCCTCTCCGGATGAAGCGAGAGACGGGCGCGGGTCGCGGGTGAGCGGAGCCGGGTGCCGGGAGTTGGCGGCTCGGCGGAGACAGGCCGCCACCGCCGCAGCCCAGGGTGAGTGCAGGGAAATCGAGGTCGGGGCTGCGGCCTAGTGTCCGGCCGAATTCCACAAATTCACAGCGTCAGAAGGCAGTGGAGGCCGATTCATTGGCCCCATCACCATCCCGGCACCACATTCACACACACGCCCCACACACACACACACACACACACACACACACACACACACACACACACACACACTCACACGCACACTCATACACGCCCACACGCACACTCACTCACACACTCACACGCACACACAGATTCAGTCTCGCAGGGTTCAGCTTTGCTACAAGATGTTCCTGACCTGGATACTACAATCAGTGAGGATAGGAGACAGCACCCGCTCCACAATAATTCAACACAGGTACCTCGCTAGAGTGAGTTCTCAGCCCCCCTACTATACTCCCTGTTCACTCACGACGGCGCGGCCAAATTCAGCTCTAACTCCATCTACAAGTTTGCAGCCGACACCACTGTGGTGGGTAGACACAAAATGCTGGAGTAACTCAGCGGGTGAGGCAGCATCTATGGAGAGATGGAATTGGCGACGTTTCGGGTCGAGACCCTTCTTCACCGGATCATGAACAAAGATGAGACGAAGTTCAAGAAGGAGATGGAGAACTTAGTGACATGGTGTCAGGACAGCAACCTCTCCCTCGATGTCAGCGAGAGAAAGGAGCTAGTTATTGACCATGGAAGGTGGTGGGGATCTTGTCCCAGTCAGCATCAATGGTGGTGAAGTGGAGATGGTCGAGAGCTTCAAGTTCCAAGGTGTAAACATCACCAACAATCTGTCCAGGACCAACTACATTGAGGCGACGGCCACGAAAGCACATCAACGCCTCTACTTCCTCAGGAGACCAAGGAGGTTCGGCACGTCTCCAACGTCCCTTCCCAACGTCAACAGGTGCATCGTATCGGGATGCATCACAGCTCGGTTTGGGAACAGCTCTGCCCAAGACCACAAGAAAGCGCAGAGAGTTGTGGATGTAGCCCAGTCCGTCACACAGACCAGACTCCCCACCACCGACTCCATCTACACTTCACGCTGCCTCGGGAAAGCAGCCAACATCATCAAGGACCACTCACACCCCGGTCATTCCCTCTTCTCCCATTTGGTAGAAGATGCAGAAGCTTGAAAACACGCACAACCACATTCAGGAGCAGCCTCTTCCCCGCTGTTATCAGACACTTGAATAGGGCTCACATAAACTAACAATGTATTTGGAATCTTCCAATCTTCCTCATTCCGACTGTTGCACGTTATTCTCTGCACTTTGCACGTGTAACATTATTTTCTGCACCCTGGTATTTTTCTCTTTGCGCTACCTGGTGTCCACGGGTATGTCATGATTGTACTCATGCCTGGTATTATTTGACCATATCACGTATCAACATTGTTGGCTGTGGTGGACGTGACATAACTAACAAGGTGGCCAGGGCGCAGCTTGTCCAGTGACCGATGGCCTGGACGTGGTGTGACCCAGGGCGGCTGCCCGCATCCTACCCCGTCTATGCCACCCTCTGTTTGCTGTCGCTCACCTCCGTGGGCCAGGGCACTTTCCGCAAACCGGTCATGCCCCCGCTGGTGGAAGGGCAGCCCTTCCAGGTCTACTGGAACGTGCCCACGGCGCGCTGCAGCTCCCACAAAGGCGTCAACCTGCACTTGGACGACTTTGGTATTGTAAGCAACAGAAATGAGAGGTTTGTTGGAGAGAAAATCACGATATTTTATTCTGAGCGTTTGGGGATTTATCCTTCTTATTACGATGAGGATCCCGATAAAGGGGGGCTCCCCCAGAACATGAGCCTGAAGGATCACCTGCGTCAGGCCAGGGTAGACATCCACAACTTCCTATCCAAGGACTACGCGGGGATGGCGGTGATAGAGTGGGTGGAGTGGCGCGCCCTGTACGCAAGGAACACGGGCTCCAGGGATGTCTACCAGGCAAAATCACAGGAGCTTGTCCGGGGGAGGAACCCCCGATGGAACCAAAGCCAGGTCGAAGCTGAAGCTAAGAATGAGTTTGACCAGGCGGCTAGAATCTACATGAGCTCTTCCCTGAGGCTGGGCCAGTCGATGCGACCGAAGGCCTACTGGGGATTCGCACTCTTCCCGGATTGCTACAACGGCAACTACGGGGATGAGTTCACCACGTACGACGGCCACTGCCCAGATATCGAGATCAAGCGCAACACTGAGCTGACGTGGATGTGGACTCAGAGCTCTGCCCTCTTCCCGTCCGTCTACTTGGAGGAGGCACTCCATTCAGAGCGCGGCAAACTCTATGCCAGATACCGGATAAAGGAGGCCATACGTGTGGCTTTGCTGACCAAAGAGGAATTCGCTCCGCCCGTTTACATCTACTGCCGCTCCCACTACATAAAAAGCAGAACCCTCACGCCCCTCAAGGAGGTGAGTAGAGGCCGTGCACCTGGCCAGCGTTCCCTTGCAACTTCATAGCCGCGTGTCCCCCCCGTCCGCTCTGATGGTCATTGAGCGGAAACGTTGATTACCCCCCCCCCTCACAGTTGTAGAGTAATGTGTCCTCCCTCCCTCCCTCCCTCCCTCCCTCACTCCCTCACTCCCTCCCTCCCTCCCTCCCTCCCTCCCTCCCTCCCCCCCTCCCTCCCCCCCTCCCCCCCTCCCTCCCTCCCTCCCTCCCTCCCTCCCTCCCTCCCCCCTCCCCCCTCCCTCCCTCCCTCCCTCCCTCCCTCCCTCCCTCCCTCCCTCCCTCCCTCCCTCCCTCCCTCCCTCCCTCCCTCCCTCCCTCCCTCCCTCCCTCCCTCCCTCTCCCCATCTCTCCGTCTCTCTCTTTCTCTCTCTCGTCGAGTCGGCCTCGTGTGGAGCAGCGCTTGAATCGTCGCGGTGTGGAAACCAGCAGGGCACTTGCGGGGACCTGGAATTCAAACGGGTCAGCATGGCCGTGATGGGCCGAATGGCATGTTTCCGTGCAGTTCGTGTCTCTAACTGCGTGGGTCAACATCTGTATCACAGTCCCCACTGGCCTCTGGGTCCACATCTGGCTATCTCAGACAGCAGGACCGTGGTGGTCCGAATGGCGTCAGGTCCCGCTCCGGCCGCTGCTGACCCCCCCCCCCCCCCCCCCCCCCGGGGTAAGCGGGGCCGATGGGGCGGGGAGATCCGACCCGCAGCCGCCACCTGCTCCAACTTGCAGTTCGTTTGCAGATTGATCTGGTCCGCACTCTGGGCGAGAGCGCAGCGATGGGGGTGAGCGGAGCCATTCTGTGGGGGTCCATCGACTTCTCCAGAACCAAGGTAAGCGCTCACTCACTACCCCTCCCACAGCGCGGCGCTCCCTCACTGCCCCTCCCACAGTGCGGCGCTCCCTCACTGCCCCTCCCACAGTGCGGCGCTCCCTCAGTACATCGTAACTCGACGTCGGTACCCGGGGGTGGGGGGGCTGTGGGCCTGGGCTCGGGAGGGGTGTGAGGTGAGGGGGGGGGGGGGGGGCGGGGGGGGGGTGGGAGGGAGGGCGGCGGGGGAGTGGGATGCCGAGGTTTCGCGGGTGGTGCGGCGGATAACTGCCCTGGTGCGCTCGCTGTTGGCAGGCAAGCTGCCAGGCCGTGCAGAAACAAATGCAGAATGTGTTGGGGCCGTACATCCTGAACCTGACGGCGGCCGTGCGGACCTGCAGCTTGACACTGTGCGCCAACCACGGCCGCTGCTTTCGCCGCAACGCCGAGCAGGATGTGTTCCTGCATTTGAACAGCAAGTCGTTCCGCATCCTGAAGCGCAGCAAGGCGGGCGGCGGCAAGGTTTACATCAAGGGCCGGGCCAGTCTGTTGGACAAGAGGGATTTCAAATCCTACTTCCAGTGTCAGTGTTACCGGGGCTGGAACGGCGTCCGATGCAGCCGCTATAGAAAGCCCTCCGCGTCCTGCCGAGCCGAGACCTCCCCGCTCACACTTGTC
The DNA here is from genome assembly GCF_010909765.2 of Amblyraja radiata. Classification (NCBI taxonomy): domain Eukaryota; kingdom Metazoa; phylum Chordata; class Chondrichthyes; order Rajiformes; family Rajidae; genus Amblyraja; species Amblyraja radiata. Next base: position 25,518,047 of record NC_045973.1, read on the forward strand.
CTCGTCCTGCTCCTGAGCCTTCTCCTCATATGAAGGCTGTAGTTCCTGTCGAAAATAAAGACAATTTCCTGAAACTCACCCTGCTGACTGTTGTTCACGCGTGTTTGGTCTTGTGGCACAGAGGCTCACTCACAGCACAGATCTGGCCTTTCGGCCCACCATCTCCACCTGCCACACTTGTCAACACTAATCCCACCCACCCGCACTGTGACTCCACTGCTTTCACCACTCAAGAACACGCAGAGGCTCCTGAAATGTAGGTGTTGCGGGGCAAGTGGATTAGTGTGGTGTTAATGCAGGGCTGTGGGAGAGAGCGGGCAGTGGGATTAGTGTGGGATTGTTACGGGGCTGTGGGAGAGAGCGGGCAGTGGGATTAGTGTGGGATTAATGCAGGGCTGTGGGAGAGAGCGGGCAGTGGGATTAGTGTGGGTTAATGTTACGGGGCTGTGGGAGAGAGCGGGCAGTGGGATTAGTGTGGGATTGTTACGGGGCTGTGGGAGAGAGCAGGCAGTGGGATTAGTGTGGGACTGCTACGGGGCTGTGGATAGAGACAACACGAATTGAGGGTCTCACAAGGTGCTGCTGTGCCGTACGTTCCGACGATATTGGCACAAAGCGCCCAGTGAAGAGCCGGGATGACCGAGGTGATGAGGGGGTTTCAGGGTGCTGCAAGACGTGGGAGGGTGGGACTTCCTGACACTGGGGATGTTTGGGTGGGTTGAGATGGACCCGCTGTGCGGCTGCCGCGTGGACCTGCAGCAGCTCTGCAGGTCTTGGCCGGACACCGTCATCAACGATGCCGACACTTCACCCAAACTACCCAGCGTCTACAGGTGTACGGTAGGGAGCACACTGACTGGTTGCATCACAGCCTGGCTCAGTAACTCGAACGCCCAGGAATAAAGGATACTATAGAGCGTGGTGGACGCTGCCCGGTCCATCACTGGTACTGACTTCCCCACCATCGAAGGGATCTACAGGAGGCGCTACCCCCTCTACAGGAACTATACATTGGAAGTTGCAACTCTAGAGCCAATAAAATCATGGGAGACCCCGTTCCACCCCTGCAACGGACTGTTGCAGCTGCCACGGTCAGGCAAACGCCTCCGTTGCCATGCTGTGAGAACGGAGAGGTTGAGAAGGAGTTTCTTCCCAGAGGCCATTCGGACTGTAAACTCCTATCTCACCAGGGACGAACTTTACTGAACGTTTTTCCTTCCGCCCACAATATTTAATATGTAAAAGAATATGTGATTCTGTTCCATTCTGTTTGTAGTTTGTTTGGTTGTTTGTTTGTTTGTCTTTTTGCACAAAGTTCGCGAGCATTGCCACTTTTCATTTCACTGCACATCTCGTATGTGTATGTGACGAATAAACTTGACTTGACTTGTTCTGGACTTCCCCAACATCGGGAATAATCTTCCTGCATCTAGCCTGTCTAAACCCTTAAGAATTTTGTACGTCTCTATAAGATCCCCCCTCAATCTTCTGAATTCTAGCGAGTACAAGCCGAGTCTATCCAGTCTTTCTTCATATGAAAGTCCTGCCATCCCAGGAATCAGTCTGGTGAACCTTCTCTGTACTCCCTCTATGGCAAGAATGTCTTTCCTCAGCTTAGGAGACCAAAACTGTACGCAATACTCCAGGTGTGGTCTCACCAAGACCCTGTACAACTGGTTGCACCACGGATTATTTATTAATTTCTGGCATTACTGATTATTATATCTGTATCGGTGTGTTGTGTTCACTCGCTTGTTAAACCAGGGAAGCAAGAATGGCATTGTTCCGTTGGCGGTACAGACGAGATTTCAACGGTCCCGACTGCAACGCCGGTTCTCCGGAGCTTGCGCTGACCAGCAGCCGTCCCGTCACCATCAGCTGCTGCCGGCCCACGCTTCCTCTTCGCCGGGGTGGGGACACTGGCCTTTCCTTCCTGTCCTTTGTGCTCAGGCGGAGGCAGGCGAGCGCCATCGAGTCGTCAAATTTAAAAATTCCTCCGGGTCCAAGTTCTGGCCAAACAGTTGCATCTTGGGGTGGAGCTGGTGCAGAGAGAGTGAGAGAGAGAGACAGAGAGAGAGGTAGTGAGAGAGAGACGGTGGAGATAGATAGTGAGAGACAGATAGATAGATAGTGAGAGAGAGATAGACAGAGGACTAGACAATGCTGTGGTCACAGTGAAGTGCGGATACTCACCCTCCCCGAATATCCCTAATCCCTCGCCATTCCCTACCCTCTTCTCCTAAACACTCCCCCCCCCCCCCCCCCACCCTCCACCCGCTATCCCCTCCCCCTCACTCCTCAACCCCCCGTCCTCGAGTCAGTACAGTGAGGGAGCGCCGCACAGTGGGAGGGTCGGTGCTGAGGGAGCGGCTCACGGTCGGTGCCGGAGGCGGGGTTTAACGTGACCGGCGGCGCTCCTCCCTCCTCCCCCTCTCCCCGGCTCCGCAGCACCCGGCCTCGAAGCGAGAGACGGGCGCGGGTCGCGGGTGAGCGGAGACAGGCCGCCGCCGCCGCCGCCGCAGCCCAGGGTGAGTGCAGAGAAATCGAGGTCGGGGCTGCGGCCTGGTGTCCGGCCGAGCCCGGGGCGGGTCCACGTGACTTCCTCCGCCCACGGGATCTTGTGCTGGCCACTCGGCCCTTTTGTGTGCGGCTGGCCGTGGGGGTGAGTCGGCGGGGGTGGGGGAGCTCCGGGGGAGGATATCTGTCGGCCGCGGCCTGAGATCGGCTGAATGCCGGCGGATCGAGCAGCGGCTGCCGGTGACAGGACAGGAGGGGGGGGAGGGGGGGGGGGGGGCGACAGGAGGGGGAGAGTAAGGGACTCAGTCTCAGCTCCCTGGATTACCAGACTCGAGGCAGACACGGAGTGCTGGAGTAACTCAGTGGGTCAGGCAGCTTCTCTGGAGAAAATGGATAGCTGACGTTTCGGGCCGCGACCTTGTACACTGATTGTTGGTGCGGCGGGGGTGGGAAGAAAGCTGGGAGAAAGCGGGGTGGTGGGAGGGAGGGAATGGGAAGGAGCGAGAAAGAGAGAGAGAGAGAGAGAGAAAGAGAGAAAGAGAGAGAAAGAGAGAGAGAGGACAGAGAGAGGCCAGAGAGAGAGAGAGAGAGAGAGAGAAAGAGAGAGAAAGAGAAAAAGAGAGAGAGAGAGAGAGAGAGAGGCAGACAGACAGACGCACACACACACAGTGCTGGAGTAACTCAGCGGGTCAGGCAGCATCTCTGGAGAACATGGATAGCTGACATTGTCAGCTGACTTCTTCAGACTGAAGTCAGGTTCAGAATTTTCGCCCTCTCCCCCTCACTCTCCATCCACCCGGGAGAGCACTCTCATCCCCGCGGAGCCCCCCCCCCCCGTCCCTCACCACCGCCCTGACCTCCATTTCCTTATCACATCCCCGGTCACCCTTGAGTGCTGAGCCGCAGCCGCCCATCCGCCCGCTGCCATTCGCTGGCTGGCGATAAGCGCTTCCGTGCCGCTGTGTCTTGCTCCACTTCCGCAGACACTGCGCTTTCCTGTTGGGATTTGGTGCCTCGCGGAGGGTATTTTTGTCAAAAGTTTCACAGATTGTCTTTAAACGCCGGACGTTTGCTGCCCGCTCACTTCACCGGGTACCCGCTCCGTGTGCCGAGAAATCCCGGAACAGTGTCCGAGGGGCTGGAACGGAGAGTCCCCGCGGCCTGAAAGCCTGAAAGCCCCCCTCATCCCGAACCCTGGGGTAGGAATCGAGCGCAGAGCCGGGAGGAAAGTTTGTGGGAGAGGGAGTGAGATTGGGTGGAGAAGGGGGAGAGAGACTCAGGGACTCAAGGAGGGGCGATGGGAGAGGAGGCGAGAGACGGGTGGTCGAGAGTCTGGGGGGGGGGGGGGGGGGGGGAAGGTGGGGATGAGGTTTGGGAGACGGAGGTGGGAGGCAGGGTGGGCGCGGGGAGAGAGCGACAGGTGGAGAAGGGGGTGGGAAATGGAGGGAAGAAGAGGGGCGGGAGAAGGGAGAGGAACTGGGGATGGAGAGGAGGAGTAGGGGCAATGCGGGAGCCGTTGCGTGGATAGGGCAAATGAACTGGGTGCGAAGGAGGGGTGGAGAGGGTGTGTGGAGGTGGGAGTAGGAGAAGGGAGCCGGGTGCGGGAGAGGGGTTGGGGAGCGCGGGAGGGAGGAGGGAGACGGTGAGTTGCGGGGCCCAGGCGGGAAGAGCAGGGCTGAGCTCCGAGCCTTCAGTGACCGGGCTGCCGTTGTTGTGTTGCAGGACGCGGAGCGGATCAGGCGGAGAGGCGGCTGTGATCGCCATGGGTCAGCGGGCTGCTCGCCTTGCCCGGACAGCCACCTGCGTCGTGGCCCTGTGGGCCGTTGCGGCCGGCAGCGCCCGGGAGCTGCGGCAGACGACGGCTTTCGCCGGGCAGCCGTTCATCACCGTGTGGAACGCGCCGACCCACGACTGCGACCGCTACTCGGTGCCGCTCGACCTCAGCCTCTTCGACATGGTGGCGTCGCCCAATGAGGGTTTCTACGACCAGCAACTGACCATCTTCTACAAGGATCGGCTGGGCCGGTACCCGCACTACGCGGACGGCGGCCCGGTGCACGGCGGGGTCCCGCAGAACGCCAGTCTCCGCCTGCATCTGGCGCAACTCGAGCGCGACGTGCAGCGCTACATGCGGTCGCGGGAGCGCGCAGGGCTAGCAGTGATTGACTGGGAGGAATGGCGGCCGCTATGGATCCGTAACTGGCAGGGGAAGCAGGTGTACCGGGACCGCTCGCTGGCGCTGGTGCAGGAGCACCACTCGGACTGGGACGCCGCACAGCGAGCTCGCCAGGCGCAGTTTGAGTTCGAGCAGGCGGCGCGGAAGTTCATGATCAGCACCCTGCAGAGAGCGCGCAATACGCGGCCCCGCAGCCTCTGGGGCTTCTACCTCTTCCCGGACTGCTACAACCACGGCTACGCAGGCGGCGCCGGCAACTATACCGGCCACTGCCCCGACGTGGAGGTGTCGCGGAACGACCTGCTGGCGTGGCTGTGGGCCGGTAGCACCGCTCTCTACCCCTCCATCTACCTGGCTCGCTCCCTGCGTGGTACGCCTGCCGCCCGCAGCTTCGTGCGGTCCCGGTTGCGGGAGGCGCTGCGGGTGGCGCGCGAACACGGCCGCGAGGGCGCGCTCCCCGTCTTCGTGTACTCGCGTCCCAGCTACAGCTACACCACCGAGCTACTGACACAGGTGAGCCGGGCCTGGGGCACCCAACTCCCGGCACCCATCACCCGGGGCACCCATCACCCGACATCCACACCTGGTCACCCATCACACGGGGCACCCATCACCCGGGCACCCAACTCCCAGCTCCCATCACCTGGGCACCCATCATCCGGGCACCCATCGCCCGGGCACCCATCACCCGGGCACCCATCACCTGACATCCACACCTGGTCACCCATCACACGGGGCACCCATCACCCGGGCACCCAATTCCCAGCTCCCATCACCTGGGCACCCATCATCCGGGCACCCATCACCCGGGCACCCATCTCCCGGGGCACCCATCACCCGGGCACCCATCATCTGGGCACCCATCACCCGGGCACCCATCACCCGGGGCACCCATCACCTGGGCACCCATCACCCGGGCACCCATCACCCGGGCACCCATCACCCGGACACCCATCACGCGGGGCACCCATCACCCGGGCACCCATCACCCGGGCACCCATCACCCGGGCACCCATCACCTGGGGCACCCATCACCCGGGCACCCATCACCCGGGGCACCCATCACCCGGTCACCCATCACCCGGGCACCCATCACCCGGACACCCATCACGCGGGGCACCCATCACCCGGGCACCCATCACCCGGGCACCCATCACCCGGGCACCCATCACCCATCACCCGGGCAGTCATCACTCGGGGCACCCAACGCAGGGCGAAGGGGTGGTGCGGAATGTGGGGGGTAAACGAAAGTGTGGGGGAGGGGATGAGGCTGGGAGAGGGTGGGGAGGGGATAGTGTAAGTGGGAGGGTTTGTAGAGGGGAGCGTTCTCTGACCCACTCCTTCCTTCTTTCTGTGAGCAGCAAGACCTGGTCACCACGGTGGGGGAAACGGCCGCGCTGGGAGCCGCCGGCATCATCTTCTGGGGCGACACAGATTACAGCAACAGTGCGGTGAGAGTCAACACCCCCAAACCCCTCCTTCCACTTCTCCCCTGCACATCTCCCCCATCCTACCCCAACCCCCCCCCCCCTCTCACATCCCTTCCGCCACATCCACTGCACCCCTCACCCACCCATGACCTAACCCCTCCCTCCCCCACCCATGACCTCTCCCAAACCCCTTTCCGCCTCCCATCCGCCGTCTCCATATCCACCTCCCCTTCCCAGAATGGCGGATGGTTTGGGGAAAGAGATGGTGTTCGTGTCGGGATGGCTCAGGGGTGATGATGTGGGTCACTGTTAGGTCGGGGTTGGAGAGTCCGGGCTGGGTCGGGTGATGATGGTGGGGGGGAGGGGGAGGGGGGGCAGTCAGAGGTCAAGGTGGATTTGGGATCATGGTCGGGTTGGTGGTCGAGGGTTTGTTTGGGGTCAGAGGTTGGTTGATTGAGGTTGGTGTGGGGGTAGAGGTCGGTTGGGGCTAGTGGTCAGGGTAGATTTGGGGTCAGGGGTCGGGTTGGGGTTAGATGTTAGGGTCGGGGGTCGGTTCAGTGTCGGGAGCCAGGTTGTTATTGAGGTCAGTTTGATGGAGGGGGTCGAGTTGGGGTCAGGGGACAGATCGGGGTCAGGGGACAGATCGGGGTCAGGGGTCAGATCGGGGTCAGGGGTCGGGCTTCCATGGTCAACTCTGACCTCTGTGCCGCAGGAGCGCTGCCGGATGATGAGCGATTACCTGTCCGGGGACTTGGGCCGTTACCTGCTGAACGTCACCTCGGCGACCCGGCAGTGCAGCCGCTTCCTGTGCGCCGGCAACGGGCGCTGCGAGCGGAGGAACAGCGAGGCCGACACCTACCTACACCTGAGCTCCTACAGCTTCCGCATCGAGGCGGCGCCGGGCCCGGGAGGCGGGCTGCGGGTGACCGGCGTCCTCTCGCAGAGCGACAAGGCCGCGCTACAGCTGGACTTCCAGTGCCGCTGTTTCCATGGCTGGAGGGGCCAGCGCTGCGACGTGGGGACGAGCGGCGGCTCTCTCATCCTGCCCTCCGCCCTAGCCCCCATCATCGCCCTCCTGCTCTCGCTCGCAATGTAGAAGCGAGGACGCCGGCCCTCCCCCCTCTCCCCCACCCACTCCCCTAGCACCCTCTCCCCCGTCCTCTCCCCTGCCCCACCCCCTCCATTCCCCTCCCGCCCTCGCCACTACCCTCTCACCCTTTCCCTACCCTCACCTCCCTCCGGCCCCCTTCTCTCCCCCCTGGCCCTTTTCCCTCCCCTCTCGCCATCTCCCTCTGACACCCCTCCCCACTCCCCTCCTGCCCACTGCTCTCCTTTCACTCCCCTCTGCCCCCTCTCTGTCCCCTCCGCCCCCCCCCCCCCCGATCCGATCGAACCTCGTGTCAAGGACAGTATTTAAATATATTTGCAGCCAAAGATTACCGTGAAGTATCAGCGCCCGGCTGTGGATCTGTGGTCTAGGAGCATTGCTGCCCGGTGTTACGAGAGTCCGCGTTCCCCGGGGCACGCCCGCTCTCCCAGGAGCTGGCCCGGTGGATTGTCAATTATTGTCAGTCAGTAAAGGCCTGGCGGCGAAAAGACGGCCATTGCTGGGGACGGTCGCGGCTCGGAGTCGGTGGGGAGCGGGGTGCGGCTCCCGGTCTGACAATGAACAGCGTTCAACACGGCCACTGGTGTCAATGTCCGCCAGAGGAAGGTGTACAGCCGGGTACAATAACAGTATTGTAAATGTATTTGGGCACATAGATAGGAGAGAGGGAGACGGACATGGTGGAATAAATAGGACTAGAGCAGATAGGCAGCGGGGTCAGCAGGGGTGAGATGGCCCGAATGGCTCATTTCAGTCTGTACCATTCTGACTGTCTCGCTCTGAATCAGACGTAAACCATAGGAAGCAGCGAGCGGAGTAACTCAGCGGGTCAGGCAGCGTCTGTGGAGGGAATGGACAGGAGGCGTTTGGGGTCGGGACCCTTCCCCAGACTGCAAACCCCTCGCTCATTTCCATCCAATCTCATCTCACTGCATCTGAGCTTTACGAGCGACTTCTTAAATTCGTGACAAAAAGTGCTGGAGTAACTCAGCCGGTCAGGCAGCATCTTTGGAGAACATGGATAGGCGACGTTTACGGTTGGGACCCTCCTTCAGTCTCGGATCCTGGCCCGAAACGTCACCTGCCCGACCCGCGGAGTTTCTCCAGCATTTTGTGTCCCTTTGTGCATTAACCAGCATCTGCACTTGTTTGTTTCCACTTCTTCAATTCTGGAACCTGCTCTCCGAGAAGGTCTGAGGAACTGCCGCCCTCGACGTCGCTTCGGCGCCCGGGAGTTTTGACCAAAGATCTTAAATGACAAGAGCATCGATTTAAATCAAACACTCTGAACGCGAGGTCGTCACCTCGCCAGCGGATCCATCCACACGCCAGCGAGTCAACGTTCAGCGATTCAGAGCTGGAGTCTGACGTTACAATAAATATTATTTACGCAGTTTTTGATTTAAGAATCCCAATTGGACCTGGAGCTGTAGCGGATGTCATTGTTAACTCGAAGGAAGGAATGTTTCTGCGCGAGTTTCCTCCACATCCCGCGCTGGTCCCTGTGAGAGACCCAGAGGAAGTGAGTGGCAGAATCTGAGAAAATCATTTGTTAATGAGGACAATGTATTCATAATAAAGTTTTATTAATGAAGATAATATTTACAAACGCCACTTTTTTTCCTAAGCTGTCTCATAACCCGATAGTTTCAATCATTCGCCAGTGGCTTTTAACCAGAAACAGAACGTGAAGAGAACTCACTCAGCCGGTCCGACAGCATTTGTTGGGGGCAGGTTTTATAATGTAATGAATCCAGTTCATCACACAGACCACACTTCCCCCGATTGTAGAATCCATCAACACTTCATGCTGCCTCAGGAAAGCAGCCACATAATAAATGACCTGATTTATTGTGGCCTTTTCTCGCCTCTAGTTTATACCTCCCCACCCCCACCTTTACTTTCAGTGTGAAGAAGGATTCCGACCCGAAACATCAACAATTATTTTTTTCCAGAGATGCTGCCAGACCCGCTGTGTCTGTCTTCATAATCAACGACCACTCACACCGCGGTCATTCCCTCTTCTCCCCTCTCCTGTCTGGCAGAAGGTGCAGAAGATTAAAAGCTTGCACCGCCAGATTCAGGAACGCCTTTTCTCTGGGGGCTGTGGGGGGAGTATGAAACCGCCAGGTCGGGGGCGGCGCTGCAGCGGGCGGGTGGAGCCGCCAGGCCGGGTGTGGCGCTGTGGGGGATGTGTGGAGCCGCCAGGCCGCCGCGCTGGAGTGTGGAGCCGCCAGGCCGGGGGCGGCGCTGTAAGGGGAGTGTGAAGCTGCAGCGGGCGGTGGAGCCGCTAGACCGAGGGCGGCGCTGCAGCGGGCGGGTTGAGTAGGGGTGTGTGGAGCCGTCAGGCCCAAACACTGCTTGTGAGCCATTTAAAAAGAAATGATTTAAAAAACATTAAAAAAGACAATTACCAGAGTCAAATTTTATTCTTGACAAGAAGTATGAACTGACAGAATTATGAATCTAACCCTATATCACACACACACAAACTGTTGCCCCGCAACATTGATTACACTGCGAGTCGGGTCGGGTCAGGTAGGCTCCGGTTACTAAAATGGGCGGGGGGAAATGCCCAGGATCCCCTCCGTAGCGTACTACACGTCAGCCCATTGTATTCCGCAGGAGTAGCCCATCTTGCTCTGCTCTAAGATCTTTGGCCAGGCCGGGGGCGGCGCTGCAGCGGGCGGGTGGAGTAGGGGAGTGTGTAGCCGCCAGGCCGGGGGCGGCGCTGCAGCGGGCGGGTGGAGTAGGGGAGTGTGGAGCCGCCAGGCCGGGGGCGGCGCTGTGAGGGGAGTGTGAAGCTGCAGCGGGCGGTGGAGCCGCTAGACCGGGTGCGGCGCTGCAGCGGGCGGGTGGAGTAGGGGAGTGTGGAGCCGTCAGGCCGGGGGCGGCGCTGCAGCGGGCGGGTGGAGTAGGGGAGTGTGGAGCCGCCAGGCCGGGGGCGGCGCTGCAGCGGGCGGGTGGAGCCAGACCGGGCGGGTGAGGGAAGATGGCGGCCGTGTACCGGGCGGGGGCGGCGCTGTTCAGGGCCGGCCGGGTGAGTGCGGGTACACGGGGGCTGGCGCTGGGTGGACCGGTCTCCGGGCCGCGGGGCAGCCCCGACTGGGGCGGACGGTAACGTGGGGGAATTCGGGCGGGAACCGGGTCAGCGGCTGCGGCCGGACACGGGAAGGTCAAACCGGCTGCGGGTGTTTAGTTGTCACCTACAATATTCTGCTGGACTGATGTAAGGAAAGAAATTCACTTTACGTTTGTACTTTGCACATGTGACAATGAAAAGCATTAAAAAGATCAATTAATAACAGTGATACTAGGTAACCACATTGGCGCAAATCCGAAGTCCGTAGTGTAATCAAAGACCAGTCCACAGAAGATCACAGTAGCTGAGGTTAGTGTTGTGCGGTGTTCAAGAGCCTGATGGGTTGTTCTCGAACCAGGAGGTCACGGTTTTCAGGCTCCTGTACCTTCTTCCCGATGGTAGCAGCGAGATGAGAGCGTGGCCAGGGTGGTGCGGGTCTGTGATGATGCTGGCTGCCTATTTGTGGAAGCGTCTCCTGTAGATCCCTTCGATGGTGGGAAAGTCAGTGCCTGTGATGGACCGGGCAGTGTCCACCATAAAGGTTTGTATCTGGCTGCACAATTTCACCCATCCTTGAGCTGCGGACTGGATGTGTGTGTACCAAACAGCGGGGAAACAGGCCCTTTCTCCGAACTCGTCCATACTAGTTCCATTACCCTGCATTTGCCCCATATCCTGCTAAATCTTTTCTAATAATGTCCAAGCGTCCCACATATGTTGTCATTGGATTCCGTGCGTGTCCTGGTGTTACTGAACTCATTGCCATGTCTCTCATTCGTTTAGCCAGCTCTGCTGGGAGCTCACCGTGTACAGAGCACCCTCTCCTACGCTCAGACCATCGAGAATGTTCCAGAAACCAAGCTGACAACACTGGAAAATGGGCTGCGTATTGCCACAGAGGAGTCCGACCAGCCCACCTGCACGGTGAGTGCTGCTGTTCCACCGCACGTGAGACACGGGCATCGGGGCCTGTGTACTGGGGTTCATTCCCCATCTCACTCCCCATATCCCTCCCCCTCACCCCCATGGACTCCCCTTTTCCACTGCCCCTTCCCCCACTCACACTCTGCTCTCCCTGCCTTTCAGGTTGGTGTGTGGCTTGAGGTTGGGAGCCGTTACGAAACAGAGAACAATAACGGTGTTGGAAACTTCCTGGAGCACATGGTTCTGAAGGTATGTGTTGCGGATGTGGTACCGCCTTGTGGGAAGCAAGTTTTTGAAGGATGAGGAGGGGACCTCTTTGAAACTTACCTAATAGTGAAAAGCTGGGATAGAGTGGATGTGTAGAGGATGTTTCCACTAGTGGGAGAGTCCACAGAGGAGTTTATAGCCTCAGAATAAAAGGGCTTAGGAAGGATATAAAGAGGAAATTATTTAGTGAGAGAGTGGTGAATTTATTTAGTGAGAGGGTGGTGAGTGTGGCAAATTCATTGCCACAGAAGGCTGTGAAGGCCAAGACAATGGATATTTTTAAGGAAGAGATTGATAGATTCTTGATTAGTACGGATATCAGGGGTTAAGGGCAGAAGGCAGGAGCATGGGGTTGAGAGGTAGTTCAGCCATGATTGAATGGTGGAATAGACTTGATGGGCCAAATAGCCTAATTCTGCTCTTATCACTGATGAAAGCCCATTGAGCAACGTTCGCCAAGGACAATCCTCCGGCATGATGGCAGGCTCACGGAAACCATTGTTGCCCACTGCTGAGTGCAGTGATGGTAGGTGGCACTGGCAGGACATCGAGCTACATTCCCTCACTGCAAACTGGGATCCCCAGGATTGTCAGCTCCAGACTGGTTTTGGCTGGGTGCTGAGGCTGAATGCAGTGGCTGGAGGCAGACCTCGGGCAGGGGAGGATGCATGGGCTTGGGACTCGGTCAGGCCATCCCATGGCATTAGTCCTCAGTGCCCTCCATCCACTCTACCATCTCCAGTCATCACCCCTCCCCTCCTCCCCCCAACTGCTCATCGGTGACAGTTCACCTGTCAGGGATCCCCTGTGCGCTGTCCACCTCCGTGTAGACGTGGGGCAACAAGGGCCAGGCAACGTCGCGTCACAAACATGGCCACAATCACCACCCCCCTGTCCGCAGAGAGGAATCACCTCCAGCTGATGGTCGGCAATATTCCGTTCACCGAGACTCCACAGTCAGCGTTCTGAAACTCACCACTAATCAGAAACCAAACTGGAAGCACCCACAGATATGGTCAGCAGCTGGGCATCCTGCATTTCTTCCATCGAACGTGTCCAAAGACAGGCAGCTCGATTTGTTATTAACACCTATGAGAGAGAGAAGCGAGTGTCACCAAACTTCTGAATTCTCTGGAACCCTCTCCAAGACAGACGTGAAGCTCACCGTTTGACCTGTTTTTACAAAATGTTAAATGGTCAGCTCGACATAGACTACAAGACCTACACCAAACCAATTAGGAGCAGACGAGGGCATTCGATCCAATTTGTGACCCCAGCTACAAATACAGCATTTCGTTCTTCCCCCGCACAATTAAAGCATGGAATAATCTCCACCCAACTATAGTTACCCAACCAGATGCAACTAAATTTAAAGTAGCTCTTTCTTCCCAATAACCCTTTCTGGCTTAAGCCCTCCCTTCACCACCTCCAGTTTAAATTCCATTTGGAATATTTTGGAGGACCAAGAAACCAAGAACCAACGTACTGGCTCCAGATTCCAGCATCTGCAGTTGCTCGTGTCTCCATTTCACTGCGGTTACTTGTCCAGTCGACTCCAGCAGCACCTCCTCAGCCTGTGATCACTGCCCTGAGTAAGACAAGGACACCCCATGTATTGGAACCTGCTGCCTCCAATCTAGGGAGTGGAGTTTGCAGATTGAGGGGATTGTGTTGGAGTAACCTCCGGCCATTTTGCAGCTGGTGCACACTGCAGCCACCATGTGCCGGTGAATGTTGTTCCTGCTTTGCCCCAGATAAAGTGTTGCATCTCTGTGACATTGTTGCAGCTGGACTCGCCCTGGCAAGGGGAGAGTGTCCCTCACAGTCCTGACCTGAGCTGCAGGCGGTGGAATGGCATCAGTGAATCAAGGATGTGTCAAGTGTGTGAAAGCCGTGATACTCCAACACTAAGTGTGAACTGTTTGAGTGGGCGTTGCTGAACACAGAGGGTTGGTATCAGGGTGGACAATGGTGACAGCAGAAACCATGCCAGGGATAGTGTTAGAACAAAGCCTGGGGCTCCTGAGTAACCGTCTGGAAACACTGTCTGTTGTTGGTGTTCTCAGGGAACCAAGCGCCACCCGCACCTGGCCCTGGAGCGGGAGATTGCAAGCCGGGGGGCACACCTCAACGCCTACACCTCCCGTGAGCGGACTGCCTACTACATGAAGACCCTGGCCAAGGACATGCCTACAGGTGCGGACACCCCCCTGCCTCAGTTAACATGTTTGCACGTTTAAACATGTCTGTATTTGGGTTTATGCCGTGCATGTATAGCGGTGTGAACAGTTTCTGTAAGATCTCACTGAAGCCACGCTGTGTCACTGCACACCATGTCCGTCGGTCCTACGCTCCCTTCACTCGTATTTGCAACCGGGTTCTGCCTGGGACGTCTGGAAATGTTTGAACAATCACAAAATGATGAGAAGACAGAGAGTGCTTGAGCAATTTAGCAGGCCAGGCAGCATTTCTGGATAACATGGATAGGTAACATTTCGGGTCGGGACCCTTCTTCAGACCTGAAGTGTCACCTATCCATGTTGTCCAAAGATGCTGTCTGATATGTTGAGTTACTCCAGCACTCCCTTCATTTGTAAACCCACATCTGCAGTTCCTTGTGCTGGTCTCCTGAGCTGTTCAATCCCATTGGCTGGGCTTGTCCTCATGGTTCAGCAGATGGGCCAAGGTTACTGATTTCTGCAGTGAATGAGGGGCAGGGGCAGAATCAGTGCCAGGAGGCTGGCTGGCTGACCTGACCACACGGCTTGTTACATCCTTTGGTAAGTTAGCTCATCTGTTCGTCCTGGCATCGGTTAAACTAGTTGGACAGCTGATCTAACCAGTCAAACTACTAATCTTTGCCTGTAATAATGCTTGCTAATTTCTAGGTACTGTCTCTGTTAAACTGGTAGCATCCTGATATTGCAGATGTTAAATTGGTTACAGTCATTGTTGATCTTGTTACAGCCTGGTTACCATTGGTGTTACCTGGCTGCATGCTGTAGATTACTGCTGATCGCTGCTGGTCACTGTGCTGTAGGTCACTACTGGTCACTGCTGGTTACTTCTGGTAACCATCGTTGCTGATTACTGTCACTGGGTTATTGCTGGTTACTTGTTTACTGCGGGTTACTGGTGGTTGCAGGAGTAGTGACTGCTGCCTTGCCTGCCCTTCCCACAGCTGTGGAGCTCCTCAGTGAGCTGGTGCAGAACAGCTCGTTCTCGGAGGCTGACGTGGAGTCCGGCCGGCAGCTGGTGCTGCAAGAGATGCAGGAGATGGAGAGCAGCCTGGAGGAGGTGTCGTTCGATTACCTCCACGCCACCGCCTTCCAGGGAACCCCCCTCAGCTACACCGTGGTGGGACCCTCCAAGAACATCAAGTAAGCATCTGACCTTGTGTGACCTCTAGTCCCAGAGGGTCACAGCCACGTGCAGTGATTTCACAAAGGGGCAGTCGATTTGCCAACGGCAGGGAGACTCGACGACTTGTGGCAAATGGATCTAGAATAGATGGGCATTAGGGTCAGCATGGAGCAGGTGGGCTGAAGGGCCTGTTTCTGTGCTGTACGATTCGGTGACTGTGAACAAACTGAATGGTGATGGTGACTGTATGTAAAAGAACCATTTGGGTGTAAAATATATTATTATTCCATTTACTCTAGCTTCAGCCCATAAGATGTGCGTATGGGCATTTATCAATGTCTTGTCTTCACTGTGCAGGATGTTGACTGCGTTAAAAGCTTGCCTTAAACATACCACTAACACAAGCATCCTTCTCCCCTGTCCAGGGATCTGAAGCGCAGCGATCTCCTGGAGTTCATGACTGGTCACTTCAAGGGTCCCCGAATCGTGCTGGCAGCCTCAGGAGGTGAGGATGTCATCCTGGTCCCAGGCGTGGGGCTCGGGCGGTTCTGTGCACATCTGGATAAGGTGCTGAGGTTGAGGAGAGATTGCGGAGACTCAGCAATGATGCAGGGATCAGCAGCTTCTGTTGTATGGGGGGGCTGGAGCAGAGAGGGTTGGGGGAGGTGGGATTGTAGGGGTTGTTATCTGTGAGGGGTTCCGGTGACTTGAGATCCTGATTCCAGTGGGTGAGGGTCAGCGATAGGGAACTCATCTTGTATAATGTTGGTCAAAGGAACCCGACTCGCTGACTAGTTCCAGCACCAAAGGTGATCCTGGACCTAGGAAAGGTCTATCAAACTGGCCCCAATCCACAGCTCTGCAAACCGCTTCCTGTCGAGTTCCCAGCTGCCATTGCCACAGGCTCCTGGAGCCCACTCCAGGCCCCACCACTAAAAGTAAAACTGTTCCTGCCACTGCGAGCTCCTGTTCAAACTGGAATTGAATTGATTTGAAAGATACTGCATGGAAACAGGCCCTTTGGCCCGCCGAGTCCACGCCAACCATCCATTCACTCTAGTTCTAGTCTGAAGAAGGGTTTCGGCCCGAAACGTTGCCTATTTCCTTCGCTCCATAGATGCTGCTGCACCCGCTGAGTTCCTCCAGCATTTTTGTGTACACTCTAGTTCTATGTTATCCCACTTTCTCATCCACTCCCTACACACTAGGGGCTATATATAGAGAGCTAATTAACCTACAAACCCGCACGTCTTTGGGATGGGGCAGTGGAGGGGGGTGATGTGGGTGATGTGGGTGGGGCAGTGGAGGGGGGAGTGACGGCCGTACCTCGCGTGGAGTCAATAACGGTGACGCTTCCTCTCGACAGGCGTCCGGCACGAAGATGTGGTGGCTCTGGCTCGCCAGCATTTGTCAGGGATTCCCAGCACCTACGAGGACGATGCGATCCCTGTCCTGTCCCCCTGCCGCTTCACAGGCAGCCAGGTGAGTAACGGCCACCAGCCGGCACCCAAACTAGCCGTCCTGTAGCCTGTGGTCAGATCTCCATCCCTGCTCCTCCACTGAATCGGTCAGCCATGATCAGCCCAGGAATTCCTGCACGAACAAACACCAGATGCTGCGGGGAGCCCTGAAAGTTGTCTGTAAAATTATGAGAGGGTAGGCTGTCAGAACCTTCCTCCCAAGATGGAAAAATGAAGGGTCTCAACCCGAAACGTCATCCATTCCTTCTCTCCAGAGATGCTGCCTGTCCCGCTGATGTTACTCCAGCTTTTTGTGTCTATCTTTGGAAAAATCAAAAATATTCAATTTCTCCCGTCACCTGACCTCTGGGAAAGACTTCCTTCTCAATTCTCTGAGAGAGGCTCCTGTTCCGACTGGCGAGTGGGTGAGGTTTCAGACGTCACAGACAGAGTGGAAAGGGAAAGTAGGTACTGACAAGGAACTCCCCGGGAAGGACTAGGATGGGAATGATGGGTTGAATGGCCTGCTGTGCTGTATGTTCCTACGATATTGGCACAAAGGGCAGCACTGATGAGCCAGGATGACTGAGGTGGGAGAGTGGGCATGTGGGGTAGGACCTCCTGACACTGGGGATGTTTGGGTGGGTTGAGATGGACCCGCTGTGCGGCTGCCGCGTGGACCAGCAGCAGCTCTGCAGGTTATGACCGGACACTGTCATCAACGATACCGACACTTCACCTAAACTACCCAGCGTCTACAGGTGTACTGCAGGGAGCACACTGACTGGTTGCATCATGGCCTGGGTCAGCAACTCGAGTGTCCAAGAACGAAGGAGACTACAGAGAGTGGTGGACACTGCCCGGTCCATCACAGGTACTGACCTCCCCACCATCGAAGGGATCTACAGCACTGCCTCAAAAAGAGAGCCAGCATCATCATAGACCCACACCAACCTGGCCACACTCTCATCTCGCTGCTACCATCACGATGAAGGTACAGGAGCCTGAAAACCATGACCTCCAGGTTCAAGAGCAGCTTGTTCCCAGCAACCATCAGACTCTTGAACGCTGCACAACACTAACCTCAGCAACTGTGATCCTGTATGGACTGTGTCTTTGGTTGCACTACGGACTTTTGCACTATTATGGTTACCTAGTATTACGGGTATTAATTTATTGTATTATTGATTTTTATATATTTATTTGTGTGTTATTGTGTTTGTGGGCCTGTTAAGCTGCAGTGAGCAATCTCATTGTTCAGTTGTTGGTACAGATGACAATGAAACACTGCTGCCTCTGCTCTGGTGTTTCAGATGCTGGTGCGGGACGATGCCATGCCGTTCGCACACATTGCGATTGCGGTAGAGGGGGTGGGAGCCAACAACCCTGACATGATCCCACTCTCCATCGCCAGCTCGCTGATTGGAAGCTGGGACCGCACGTACGGGGGTGGTGCGGTGAGTCTCTATCCTTCCCCCCTCGCCATTCTCTCTCTTCCTCTCCACCTCTATCCCCACTCACCTTCCCTCTATCTCCATCTCTATCCGTCGATCTGTTGCTCTATCCCTCTCTCTCTTGCTATATCTCCCCCACTCTCTCTCTCTCTCTCTCTCTCTCTCTCTCTCTCTGTCTCTCTCCATACCCTTCCCCCCTCTCTCTGTCTTTCTCTCTCTCTCTCACTCTCTCACTCTCTGTCTCTCTCCCGCTATCTCTATGTCTCTCCCCATAGATGCTGTCTGACCTGCTGAGTGTTTCCCACATTCTCTGTTTTTAGTCACAGATTTCCAGCATCTGGAATGTTTGCCTTTGGGTTGGTATCCTAATGTGACAGTGTTGTGTGTTGATTAATAATGGCAGATTCTTGGAACATGTTGTTGCTTATGGTATTAAAGACTTCATAAAGGTTATGCTGGAATTGGGGACAGTTTGCACATATGGATTTTCACAACTAGGTCATGATGGATGCATTTAATGTGGGAAGTCGGGGTTAGGCTAGTAATGAGTGTCATCCCTATTTGTCCTTGAGAAGGGCAGATAAGACACCTTGAACCACTGCAGTCCTTCTGGTGAAGTCCCAGGATTTAGGATTAGTGATAAATGTCTAAGTCAGTGTGGGGTGATCTGTGGGTGGTGGCCTTGATGGTAGAAATTGTGAGTTTGCCAAGTACTTTCAGATTAATTGCTGCCTCTGCCCTGGGAGTGTGTGATGGGACAGTGCGGATGGAGCTTCATTGTGTGTCTGACCCTGGGAGTGTATGATGGGACGGTGTAATGGAGGTTATTGACACATTTCTCCCTGCTGCGCAGAATCACTCGAGTCGTTTGGCCCGTATTGCGGTTGAGAATAAGCTGGGTCACAGTTTCCGCTCGTTCAATACCTGCTACTCGGACACGGGTCTGTGGGGGATCCATCTGGTGTGTGATGGAATGAACATTGAGGACATGCTGCACTTTGCCCAGGATGAGTGGTGAGTGCCCGCTGAATCATAACTCCCGAGATCGGTGAGCGATAGATGATGGGAGAACTGGAGTTGGGGTCTTCAGGTGGGCTGTGAATCCTCGGGAGGGGCGTTGGGGGGGTGGGGGGTGGAGGAAGAAGGGATGGGGAGCGGGGGCAGTGGTGGGGTGGGCAATATTGGCGTGTCCGTGGCACAGCATGGGGGGGGAGTGGGCTTCAAGGGCCGTGCAGCCGCTCCTGCCTCGGTCCCTGGCCTGCTGGGGTCCATGTCTTGCTGGAGCTCAATGCCTAATACAGTTCCAGACTTGTTAAAGTTCCAAGCCTGCGGGGGCTGCCGGCCTGCTTGGGTTGCCAGTCTGCTGGAGACCCCGGCCTGCTGGGATTAGCGACTTGCTGGGTTGCCAGTCTGCTGGCGTTAACGCCTGCCTTTTCTGTCTGCACAGGATGCGTCTCTGCACGAATGTGACCGACAGTGAGGTGAACAGGGCCAAGAACCTCCTCAAGACCCATCTGGTGGCACAGCTGGACGGTGAGGAGAGGGAGTGTAGAAAGAACGCCGAGATTCCCCCCCAGTCCGCCTTTTTCTCCCACCTGCCAGCCTGGGATGCGCTCCGTCCGTCCGCATTTGCTCCGAGTCTCCCAACTGCCTTCCTCACCGCTCAAGGCCATCCTGTTCCCGCAGGGTGAAAGCACCATTTCCACCATCCCACACTGCTCCCACTGTCCCCACCATCGAACGACTGCCCCTGTCCCTGATGCCCCTCGACACAATGGGCCTGTTGTTGCTTCCTCTGTACGTCACTGTGCTCCCCCTGTACAGCTGCCCTGTCCCTGCGCTCCCTCTACACAACTATACACAGCTGTCCCGTCCCTGTGCTCCCTCTGTATACAATTGTACACAGCTGCCTTTTTCCGCAGGGACCACACCAACGTGTGCGGAGATCGGGCATCAAGTGCTCAGTCACGGCCGACATGTCTCGCTGGCAGAGTGGAACTCCAGGATCGATGTAAGTATTTGTCATTTTTCAAATCCCAGAGCATCGTTTCCCTGGTGCCAAAACTTGCCCGAGGGTCCTGTCCACCAATGGGGGACAGTTTGTGAGCCCGTGGACGGTGTCTGTATGTCCTGCTCCTCTCTGCCCGTTTCTCCTCTCACCCCCAGTTTCTGCCTCCTATCCCGGTTTCTCCTCCTCAACCTCGGTTTCTCTCCCCCTCATCCCCAGTCTCTCTCACCCTCACCCCCGGTCTCTCACTCCTGGTCTCTCACCCCCAGTTTTCTCCCCCCGCTGCAGGCTGTTGATGCGCAGGTCCTGCGGGAGGTGTGCACCCGCTACATCTACGACCAGTGTCCCGCTATCGGCGCCGTTGGTGAGTTCATGTTCCCATCACTAATTCTCCCTGACCCTGCACCCATCACTGACCGCTGGGCGTGGGGTCAGTGCAGGGTCACCGTGATCAGGCGTGGGGTCACCATGGCCGAGCGTGGGATCAGTGTGAGATTAATGTCCAGGTGTGGGGTCAGTTGCGGGGTGTGGTCGGTGCCTGGTTGTGGGGAATTAAATGGCTGATGGTTGGCACGGATTAGATGGGCCAAACGGTGTCTCCCCATGCTGTATCACTGACATGCATCGACTGACTCTTCCCAACAGGCCCGATCGAACAACTCCCGGACTACAACAGGATCAGAAGCGCCATGTACTGGCTGCGTTTGTGAGCAGGGCGGGGGCGAAGACCCCCTCTCAGTCTGTCTCATTGTAACTGAACGGCGTGGAGCCCAGCTGTACAGAATGAATAATTAAAAGATAAATTAAACCAGACCACTGTCTGCGATAGTTTCTGCCGGGTGTGGAAAGCGTTGTTTCTCTGACGACCAATGTCCCTCTGAGTGAAGTCTCTGTGAAGGTCCCGCACGCTCCGTGTTTACCGACACGGAGCATCTTCGAGACCCACGGGCACGGGAATCCCAGCAGACCAGGGACTTACTCGGTTACGACGACCAGAGTGCGGCAGCATTTACTACGGAGCAGAAACCGTGCAGTGTCTATCAGCAGGAGTCTGTGAACTCAAAGCCTCCGTGTTAGTGATCAGCAGGCTCCCCTTCTCCCTGTGTGGGTAACGCCTGATCGCTCACACGTTCTGATCTGATCCGTGCAATTGAGGTTGATGCGGTGCAAGGTGTGCTTCCCGCTGGATGCACTGAGCAAATGTGATGTGGATCCTGCCTCTCCCACCATTTCAGACTGAGCCCAGATGCTCCTGGGGTGAGGAAGGTTCTCCTCACTGGTCCTCCAATATTTCTACTGAAGAGGATTCATTAGGAGAGAATGAGCTAATCACGGACTGTTAGCATAGCTTTCTCTGTGGATGAAGTTCTATTGCCAGTGGAGGTTTTCCGGAATCTGTGCTGAGACATAGAAACATAGAAAATAGATGCAGGAGTAGGCCATTTGGCCCTTCGAGCCAGCACCGCCATTCAAAATTATCATGGCTGGTCATCCAAAATCAGTGCCGCGTTCCTGCTTTCTCCCCATATCCCTTGATTCTGTTAGGCCTAAGAGCTAAATCTAACTCAGTACAACAGCAGAAGGACCTCTTTGTTCCTATACTCAACTCCTCTTGTTATGAAGGCCAACATGCCACTCGCTTTCTTCACTGCCTGCTGTACCTGCATGCTTACTTTCAGTGACTGATGAACAAGGACCCCCAGATCCCATTGTACTTCCCCTTTTCCCAACTTGACACCAATAAGATAATAATCTGCCTTCCTGTTTTTGCCACCAAAGTGGATAACATCACATGTATCCACATTAAACTGCATCTGCCCACTCACCCAACCTGTCTAAGTCACCCTGCATCCTCATAGCATCCTCTTCACATTTCACACTGCCACCCAGCTTTGTGTCATTTAGGGTTGTCTATCAAGGGTTGAATGGAAATGCAGATGAGTTGGTTAGAATGTATTCAGATGACAGAAATAGCTGTGAGAACAGCTGTCAAAATATACATAAAGATATTGATTGGATATGGATATGGGTGGAGATGTAGTTTATCCATGCAAGTGTTAGGTGTTGCACTTCGGGAGGTCAAATTTAAGGCCAAAGTGTAGATTTAATGGCAGCACACTTAACAGCATTGATGTGTGCAGAGTGATCTTGGAGGTCCAAGTCCATAGCTCCAAGAAAATAGCAACACAAATAGATAAAGCTGTAACAAAGGCATATGGTACGCTTGCCTTCATTGGTTGGGGCATTGAGTATAAGAGTCAGGAAGTCAAGATGCAGCTCATAGGACTTTCTTTAGGCTGCATTGTGTGCAGATCTTGTCCCCCCATTAGGGGAAGGATGTGAGGGCTTTGGAGAGGTTACAAAAGAGGTTTACCAGAATGATGCCTGGATTAAGGGGTATTAGCCATAAGGAGAGGTTGGCCAAATTTGGATTATTTCCTCTGGAGCATTGGAGGCTGAGGGGAGACCAGATATAAATTATTGTAATTGTGGTAGATATAATCTTTGCTCCAGGGACGAAACGTCAAACACTAGCTTTAAGGTGAGAGGGGCAAGTTTTTTTAAACAGGGTGGTAGAGTCCTGTAAGGCGCTGCCAGGGGTGCTGTCAGAGACTGATACGATAGTGGTGTGTGTACAAGATCCTTTGGATAGGCGCATGGATATACAGCGAATGTACAGAGTTGCAGTTGTATGGGGCCCTAGTGAGACCACACCTGGAGCATTGTGTGCAGTTTTGGTCCCCTAATTTGAGGAAGGACATTCTTGCTATTGAGGGAGTGCAGCGTAGGTTTACAAGGTTAACTCCCGGGATGGCGGGACTCATATGCTGAGAGAATGGAGCGGCTGGGCTTGTACACTCTGGAGTTTAGAAGGATGAGAGGGAATCTTATTGATACATATAAGATTATTAAGGGTTTGGATACTCTAGAGGCAGGAGACATTTTCCCGATGTTGGGGGAGCCCAGAACCAGGGGCCACAGCTTAAGAATAAGGGGTAAGCCATTTAGAACGGAGACGAGGAAACACTTTTTCTCACAGAGAGTTGTGAGTCTGTGGAATTCTCTGCCTCAGAGGGCGGTGGAGGCAGGTTCTCTGGATACTTTCAAGAGAGAGCTAGATATGGCTCTTAAAGGTAGCGGAGTCAGGGGATATGGGGAGAAGGCAGGAACGGGGTACTGATTGGGGATGATCAGCCATGATCACATTGAATGGTGGTACTGGCTCGAAGGGCCGAATGCACCTATTATCTATTGAATGGGGGGCGGATATCTAGCAACGGACATTGTGGGCCGAAGGTAGGCAAAAATGCTGGAGAAACTCAGTGGGTGAGGCAGCATCTATGGAGCGAAGGAAATTGGCAACGTTTCGGGTCGAGACCCTTCTTCAGACCGAAGGGTCTGTTCCCGTGCTGTATTGTTTTGTGTTCACCCTCATTGATGTTCCCCGGGTTCCCCTTCATGATGCGGGCCGAGGCTCTGCTCCCCGTACACTGGCAGCGACCTGCATTGCCTGCAGCAACTTTATTCAAGGAATGAGAACAACGCGATGACTTTGTCTTCCTCAGTCAGACCCGAGCAGCGGCGGGGATGGGACGCGAACTCACCGTCGCCCCGCTCATGAGCCGGCCGTGCATCACATGACCCCACAGAGGCCCCGCTCATCTGGCCGCCCACGAGGGTAGAGTTGCGCGGCGCGGCCGCAAGTGGCAGCAGTGAGGACCGGCTGCTGCACCGACCCCGTATCACGTGACCGCGCAGTGACGTAACACCGCTCACGTGGGGGTGGAGGCACGCGGGGCAGCGTCACGTGGAGGCGGGGCGGAGTCACGTGGGCGCGTGTTTGACGCTGATCCCGGGCGGGCAATGGCTGCGTTGCGCCTGCTTGTCAGCAGCTGCGGGCATCTCGGCCTCAGCCCCACGGCGGCGGCGGGGCCGCTCCACACCCGCTTCAGGCGAGTCCCGGCTCCGCGGGCGGGGAGTCTGAGGGGTGAAAGGGCACGCAGGGTAGTTGGGGGGGAGGGGGGTTCAGCAAAGTGAGGAGGGGGCGGAGAGGTGAGTGCACCGGGCGTGACAGGTCAGAGGGTTGAGCGGGTGGTGGGAATCAAAGGGTAGGTGAGGTCAGGAGTGAGAGAAGAGAAGGGCCTGTCCCACTTGGGCGTCATTTGCGAGTAATTTACGCGCCACCACCACCGGCGTTGTGCCACGCGCGTGGCGCGCGGCGCCCCAGGAATTTGGTTTGTACAAAATCTTTGCGCGCCATCTGCGTGACGCGCAAATGACGCCCAAATGGGACAGGCCCTTAAGGATGAGATAATAATAATAATAATGGATGAGATTTATATAGCGCCTTTCTAATACTCAAAGCGCTTTACATCGCATTATTCATTCACTCCTTAGTCACACTCGGTGGTGGTAAGCTACTTCTGTAGCCACAGCTGCCCTGGGGCAGACTGACGGAAGCGTGGCTGCCAATCTGCGCCTACGGCCCCTCCGACCACCACCAATCACTCACACACATTCACACACAGGCAAAGGTGGGTGAAGTGTCTTGCCCAAGGACACAACGACAGTATGCACTCCAAGCGGGATGATGAGTTAGGGAGGTTTGAGCCGAGAGGGAGCGAGCAGGTAGTGAGTGAGAGGGTGGGGAAATGGGAGGGGTCAGGTGTGGTTGAGAGGATCAGAGTTATGAAGGTCAGGGGTTGTGAGGGTCAGGATTATAACGGTCAGGGGTTGTGACAGTCATGGATTACGAGGGTCAGGGGTTGTGAGGGGCAGGAATTATGAGAGGCTAGAGTGGACGGATCCCTTTGACCATTTGCTCTCTCCTCAGGCCACCGTGTCGGGGTCACAGGATGACCCCGTCGGACGACGAGCAGTACCAACGGACCACGGTCAGTGCCCTGGAGCGCAGCTCGCCGGATGCCCAGTACATCGAGGCCTACAGCAGGCATGGCTTCACCATCAGTGGTAACCGGGTGATGGGCCCCTGCGCAGTCATCCCACAGGCCCTGCTGCAGTGGAATGTGAGTCTACCGTCTTGTCACCTGGCCTCGGTAAAGTAGGTAACGGTGAGGGGAGCCTGTGTCGAGGGCGGAGCGGTAACTATGCCTCTGCACTAAATAACTGCAGAGGTACAGCACGGAGACAGGCCCTTTGGCCCACCATATTCATGCTGACCATCGTATTTGCCATCACTTCCACCGTAGCACCTGTCTTCGGGTTTAAATGTTTGTCGAAACACTTAACGGTTGTGACAGTTTCTGCCTCCACCACCTCCTCAAGCAGTGCCCTCCAGATTGCTGGAGATAATGGTGGACCCACACCACCCTGGCCACATTCTCATCCGGCTACCTTCATCGGGAAGAAGGCACAGGAGCCGGAAAACTGTGACCTCCAGGTTCAAGAATAGCTTCTTGCCAGGATCCATCAGGCTCTTGAACACTGCACAACACTAACCTCAGCTCTACCTCAGCACTAAACCACTACGGTTTTGCACTACTATGGTTGTGTAGCATGAAAAAAATCAATAATAATTTATTGTACTTTTAATTTTGTGTTTGTTGTGTTAATGTAACGGTGCGGCAAGAGTCGAGAGTATTTAATTGTTATCTGTGCTGGCAATGGAACAATGAGATTCTTACTTGCTGCAGCTTAATTGGCCCGTTATTGCAAAAACACACGGATAATTTTGTATAATAATCAACAATATAATAACAATAAACCATAGTAGTTTAAAACCAAAGTCCGTAGTGCAACCAAAGACACAGTCCATAGAAGATCATAGTTGCTGAGGTTAGTGCAGTTGTGCAGTGTTCAAGAGTTGCTGGGATGAAGCTGTTCTTGAACCTGGAGGTCACGGTTTTCAGGCTCCTGCACCTTCTTCCCAGCACACAGCCAGGGGTGGAAGGGTGAAATACAGACACGGTGAGGGGTGGTGGGGGCAGGTATAAATGCAGTGTTTACATCTGAAAGGAAAGGTTTTGGGGGATGTGGGAGAGGGTGCAGATGGGTAACTCGGCCCAGAGTTAGTGTGGACGTGTGTGGTGACATTCGCAGTGTAAACATCTTTGAAAATGGTAGATCACCAGGTCTGGATAAAATCAGCCTGTCTCCCAGCTTGGTGACATGTCCTGACCGGTAAGATACGAACAATACAGGTAAGAGAGATGAGCTGTGAGGAGAACTGAAGGGAGATAGGCTGCAGGTTAAAAGTAGGACGTTCAGGGTTGTAATCTGTGGATTACTCCCAATGCTGTGTGGTAGCGAGTATAGGAAGATATGATAGCTGGGTGTGTGGCTCAGAAGCTGGTGCAGGAGGGAGGGTTTCATTGGGATCTCTTTGCAAAGAAGTTTGCTTGTGCTATTCTGGAGGGTTTAATCTAGTGAGGCAGAGGAAGAACATAGAGTGAATGGCTGGGACCTCAGCCATTCTCTCCAGAGGCCTGGAGAGAAGGTTCATAGCTCCCTGAAAGCACAGCACGACACGGGTGGATAGTGTAGTGAGGAAGACACTGATAGTGAGGAAGGATAGTGAGTTTGCCTTCATGAGCCAAGTAACTCTGAACAAGAATTAGGCTTCATCTTGCAGCTGTGTTGGTTAAACCGCACTTGGTGATTCACCATGATGTTGCCGGGAATGGTGGCTGTAGTTTCTCCAGAGAGATTGGACTGGCAGGGATTATTCTCACTGGAGAGTAAGAGGCTGAGGGTTGGGTTGTGAAGAGCACACAGTAGCAGGGAAGCCCAGAACTAGAGGGCACAATGTTAAGGTGATAGGAAATAAATGCAAAGGAGATCTGAGAGGTACGTTTTTCACACAGGATGGTATGTGGAATGAGCTGCTGGAGGAGGCAGTGCTAGCAAATACAATTGTGTTTAAGGGTGTTTGGACGGGTGTAGTGGGGTACAGGCATAAAGTGGCATATTTCATTAGTGTGGCCAGGCACCGTGTCGGTATGGATGAGATGGACCAAAGGGCCTGTTGCTATGAGTTTTGACTTCCCATTGGCAACAAGTGTGTATTAGTGTCAGAACAGCACTGGGATTGGTTGAGTGATCAAAATTGGCTATGAGCAGCCAGTAAAAAGAAGGCAAGGTGCAGTGAAGCAGCCTATTGGGAGCAGGCATGTGGAGGGGATGTGTGAGGCTTTGGTTCAGGAAGCTCCAGCAGGATGGCTGAGCAAGGCCTGAGTATAGGGGGACAGGAGGTAAAGACACTCTCTCATGTGTCTGCTTGTTGTGCTTTTTTCTTCTTGGTTTTGTGCAGTAGTGATGGTAGGTAGAATGGTGCAATGTTCCTCCTGCCAGATGTGGGAAGTCAGGGGAACTGCTGGTAACCCTGGTGTCAGAGTTCGGGTGCTGTTCCATGAGGATGTGGGCATTTGTTTGCGTTTGGCACATATCCCTCTAAACCTTTCTTATCTTTGTACATGTCCGAATGCTGTTAACATTACCCGCCACATCTACCTCCTCCGGCAGCTCGTTTCATACACCCACCACCCTCTGAGAAAAAAAAAATGCCCCTCTGGTTCCTATTAAATCTTGCCCCCCTCACCTTAAACTTATGTCCTCTGGTTCTTGATTCCCGTACACTGGATAAAATATTCCATACATTCACCCCATCTAATCCCCTCATGAATTTAGAAATATCTATCAGATCACCCCTCAGCCTCCTGCACTACAGTCCCAGCCTCTCCAGACAACTCAATCCTGGTGAATTCAGTGGTTAATTGAGAGTCACATGACACACACTGTAAATGGATGGATTGTAATCATTTGGTCTTTCTGTTGCCTGGTCAGCACGCAACAGTGAACGTGAGAATAACCTAAACTGAGCATGAGGAGTGAGGTCGGAGATCACGGGCAAGGTTCAGGCTCGGGCTGGCAGAGTGAGGGTCATGTGAAGGGCCAGGGTGGGTTGCGGGATGGGGGAGGGTGCTTTATTAACATGACTTCTTTCTGTGTCCAGGTCGGGAGTTACAGAGATGTCAGTGTGGACAGCCTAGCGTTGTTCTACTTGCTGGAACCCAAGATAGGTGAGGAGATAAACTTGGACTGTACAAATATGGCCAAATCTGTTTGGGTTAGAAGATTTAATGGAATCGGGCATCTCTTACCCTTTGTTCAGACTCGTGCCTGACTGGACTTGATGCAGAGCCTTGGCCGGGAGTGTTGTGGCCCGCTGCGGGCTGCAGAGCTGATCGCTGGGGGGTGTGCAGAGGGACAGAGTTGACCTTGTGGAGGGGTGTAGCAATGTCACTGTGCCTTTTACTGGTTACAGAATGAACCAGGGTCCCATTGTTCTGGATGGTCTGCCATGATCATATTAAATGGCGGTGCTGGCTTGAAGGGCCAAATGGCCTACTCCTGCACCTATTTTCTGTTTCTCCCAGTGGGTGGAGAGTCAGAATCGTCCGACCCAACGGGCCCTTCAGCCCAACCCCATGCTGATCACATGGGTCTGAAGAAGGGTTTCGGACCGAAACGTCACCTATTTCCTTCGCTCCATAGATGCTGCTGCACCCGCTGAGTTTCTCCAGCATTTTTGTGTACCTTCGATTTTCCAGCATCTGCAGTTCCTTCTTGAACCCCATGCTGATTACAATGCCTTCCTGGACTGGTCCAATTTCCCCACATTTGGCCCAGATCCCTCTAAACCTTTCCTATCCACGTACCTGTCCAAATGTCTTTTAAATGTTGCTGTAGTAGCTGCCTTAACTACCTCCTCTGGCAGCTCGTTCCATATACCCATCACCCTCTGATGAAAAAGTTGCCCCTCAGGCTCCTATTAAATCTTTTGCCTCTCACTTTAAACCTCTATCTGGTTCTTGAATCCCCCAGCCTGGGAAAGAGACTGTGGCTATTGACCCTAATCCATGTCCCTCATGATTGTTTAAGCCCTCTATAAGATCACCCCTCAGCTTCCTGTGCGCTCAGTCTGTCCATCCTCTCATTATTGCTCCAGCCCTCCAGGCCTGGTAACATCTTTGCAAATTTTTTCTACATTCTCTCATCTCATCACATCCTTCCTGGAGCTGTGGACATACTCCCTGTGTGGTCTCAGCAACGTCCTGTACAGCTGTATCATGATGTCCAAACTCCTGTACTCAATGCCCTGACTGATAAAGTGAAGCATACCTTCACTGCCTTGTTGACCCATGACCACTTGAGGGGCTTTGTCCCTGAAGCCTGTAGTTCCTCTGTTCTACAACACTTCCCAGGCCTGTCATTCACTCTGCAACTACTGCCCTGCTTTAACATTCAGTGTGCATCAACTTGCATTTCTCAGTTAGATTCCATCTGCTACACCTTGGTCCTCTTTCCCACCTATTCTTTAGTTTAGTTTAGAGAAGCAGCGCAGACACTGTCCGTTCAGCCCAGCAAGTCTGCGACAACCAGCGATCACCCCATACACTAGCACTATCCTACACACTAGGGAGAATTTACAATTTTTATTGAAGCTAATTAACTTAGGAACCTGTACGTCTTTAGAGTGTGGGAGGAAATCAGAGCACCCGGAAAAAAACCCACGCGGTCACAGGGAGAACGTGTAAAATCCATAGACAGCACCTATAGTCAGGATCGAACCCGGTCTCTGGTGTAAGGCAGCAACTCTACTGCTGTGAACCTGTGCCATCCTACTTGTTCTTGTTGTAAATCTTAATATAGATGACAAACCCAGTACAGATCACTGCGCCACCACTGGGGACTGGCTGCTCCAGGGGGTTCACTGGCCGCTGGCCTCCAACCCGAAAAACAACCAGACTCCTTCCATTGAGCCCGTTTGGTCTCCACATAACTTACCCTGGGCCCATGTTATCCCACCTTCTGCACAGTGGGATTGACCTGGTAAAGTCCATGTAGACAATGCCCAGGGTCCTGCCCACACCCACGTGATCCCTCAGTCTACACTTTGTTGTAGCGAATGAAGTATTGTATTTCTGTGAATGAGCTGCCTGTGTGAAGATTGGATGTTGTGGCTTCCGCGGACACTGTGAGATGTGTCCCTCAGGTACTGTCAGGGCCTAGTGGTGCCGGGGTTGTGGTTCACGGTAGCCTGTGGGTTGTACACTGGTGGTGGGCAGGAGTTGTACACTGGCGGTGGGCCTGGGGCTCTGTGTGGCTCCGATTCCCACTGTGCCCCGTCTTGTGTTGCAGAGATCCTGGTGCTGGGACTCGGGGACCGGGTCCACTGGCTCGACCCCAACCTGCTGACATTCATGAGGAGCAAGGGGATCGGTCTGGAGATCCTGGACACGGTGAGTGTCCCTCCCACACTGACCCTCACTGGGGGATGGGTCCCACCCACACACCGACCCTCACTGAGGGATGGGCCCCACACACACACACACACACACTGACCGTCAATGGGGAACGGGTCACACACACTGACCCTCGCTGGGGGATGGGTCCCACACACACACACACATACACACTGACCCTCACTGGAGGGCAGGTACCATAGTCAGAACCTTTTCTCAGGGTGGAAATGCAAAGACTAGAGGGCATAGCTTAAACGTGAGAGGGACAAAGTTTAATGATGTGCAAGGCCATATTTTTTACATTGCGAGTAGTGGGGGCAGATACGATTGTGGTATTTAAATCGGCAGCGGATATGGAGGTGTGGATCATGTGCAGGCAGAAGAGATGAGTTTATCTTGGCAGTTTAATTTCTGATCTGTGGATAATGTTGTGTTGTGTGCTGTGCCCTGCCCGGCTCTGTAAATATTAAAGGCACAATGTGTTGGTGTAACTCAGCAGGTCAGGCAGCATCTCTGGGGGACATGAATAGGCAATGCTTTGGGTCAGGACCCTTTTTCGATCTGTCAGGGGAAGAAGGGTCCCAGCCCGAAACGTCACTCATAATCTTTCTCCAGAGATGCTGCAGTTACTCCAGTTTGTGTCTATCCTCTGTGAACAGCAGCATCTGCAGTTCCTTTATTACATTTCTGTTGCTGTTTATGCCACAGCCCAACGCCTGCGCGACCTTCAACTTCCTGACGAGTGAGCGACCGAGCATTGCTGCTGCCCTGATCCCGCCCGGTCTCCACTCGGACCAGCGCTAGTAGTCTCTGCGACCACCGACGGCCCTCACCTTGTACACCATTATTAAACCGCCTCTACCCCGTGGCAACGCTGTTCTTGTCGCTGGGATTTGGGGCGGTTGACCGTCCGTTGCTTCTGGGTCATGCTAGGCGGGTGGGGACGGGGTCCGACGCGACGTTCCTTTCTCCCCACAGCCGATGGCAGCTGGTCTACTCCTGGTGGATGGTGTGGCCCAGGACATGGCTGCTGCAGTGTGGCCGTCTCCAGCGGACAGCTCCACCCCTGCCAGGCTCACCCTCTCCCCGCCCACCCTGCAGCGGGGCCTGTGCTGAGGGAAGGCACCGCCACCACTGGGGACTGGCTACTCCAGGGGGTTCCCACTCCACCCGCACTGTGCCCACCCCACACCGCCACAGAGAACACTGGGCCAAGGACAACAGCAAGGGCAGTGGGTGGGTGGGTGACAACGAGGAGAAGGGAGGGGGCGGCAGGCAGGAAGAGGAGAGGAGATGTGGGGGAGGAGAGAGGGTGGCGGGGGAAACAGGTGTAGGGAGGGGGAATGAGGAGAGGTGTTGGGGGTAGAGGAAGGAGGAGAGCTGGTTGGGAGAAGCCCAGCAGTGAGCCCAGAGGGGGAGTGGAGCCCCAACATG
Source organism: Amblyraja radiata (assembly GCF_010909765.2). NCBI lineage: Eukaryota > Metazoa > Chordata > Chondrichthyes > Rajiformes > Rajidae > Amblyraja > Amblyraja radiata. Next base: position 25,549,535 of record NC_045973.1, read on the forward strand.
GGGATGTCTGCAGTGAAGAACAGGCAGAGCTGCAAACATTTGGAACCGTTCATTGTTCTCCAAACACGGATCTTCCAGGCAAACAGTTTGTAGCACACCATCCCGTTTAACGTTTTACGGACACACAGTAATCACACAGCTCGGCCACAGGGAGGCCCAGCTCACCGTGGACATTCCCCAGCGGTGAGCCGGGGCCAGGTTCCACTCCACCCCACAGCCGGCAGCAGCGGGGAGACACCGAGCAGCTACGCGCCACACTGTCATCACAAACATCTCCTTTTACAAAAATAAAACATGCCCAACAGCATTGACAAATGGTCAGTCAGTCAGTAGCCACACGTCCCAGGCCCACGGTCCAGAGGTCACTGAAGCAAACAGGAGGCAGATGTTTGTCTGGACAGACCCAGGGCCACTCCTCACAGGTATCAGAACAGTCGCTTCTCGTACCTGGGAAATAGAGAGCAGTGGGTCAGGCACAGCACTGCAGAGGGAGGGGAGAGGATAGAGTAAAGGGAGGAATGAGAGGGGAGAGTAGAGGGAGGGAGAGGAGAGGGAGGGAGAGGATAGTAGAGGGAGGGAGAGGATAGTACAGGGAGGGAGAGGAGAGGGAGGGAGAGGAGAGGGAGGGAGAGGAGAGTAGAGGGAGGGAGGGAGAGTAGAGGGAGGAATGAGAGGGGAGAGTAGAGGGAGGGAGAGGAGATTAGAGGGAGGGAGGGAGAGGAGATTAGAGGGAGGGAGGGGAGAGTACAGGGAGGGAGAGTAGAGGGAGGGAGGGGAGAGTAAATGGAGGGAGAGGAGAATAGAGGGAGGGGAGAGTAGAGGGAGGGAGGGGAGAGTAGAGGGAGGGAGAGGAGAGTAAAGGGAGGGAGAGGAGAATAGAGGGAGGGGAGAGTAAAGGGAGGGAGGGGAGAGTAGAGGGAGGGAGGGGAGAGTAGAGGGAGGGAGGGGAGAGTAGAGGGAGGGAGGGGAGAGTAGAGGGAGGAATGAGAGGGGAGAGTAGAGGGAGGGAGGGAGAGGAGATTAGAGGGAGGGAGGGGAGAGTAGAGGGAGGGAGGGGAGAGTAAAGGGAGGGAGGGGAGAGTAAAGGGAGGGAGGGGAGAGTAAATGGAAGTAGAGGGAGGGAGAGGAGAGTAAAGGGAGGGAGGGGAGAGTAAAGGGAGGGAGGGGAGAGTAAAGGGAGAGAAGAGTAGAGGGAGGGAGGGGAGAGTAGAAGGACGGGAGAGGAGGTCACACGTTCACAGGCACCTCCTCACTGGCCCTGAGGGAGATCAGACCCTTACACAACGTGAGTACCCACACCACCTCCTGCTCCTTCTCAACCCCATACCTTGCCCCGCCCGTCCCAACAACCTCCCTCTCCACGACAATCAGGAGGGTGGCTGCAGACACAGAACAAAAGTGTTCTCAGATTGGTAAAGGGGCATGGTCGTAGGCGGCGGATCGGGCCGAGTGAGTGGGGGGGGTGTGGTACTTACGAATGCAGCCCATGTACCCCGCCTTCCAGCTGAGCGCACAACGTTCTCTTCTCAAACTTCAGCTCACCCGAGTACATCATGACCCTGGAGAGACGAGAACCAACATCACTGGCGGTCTCATCCCACAGCCTCACAGCATCACTGGCCCATAAATGCATGGATTAACATTCAACGATCAGTAACATAATAAACTGTTATACCAGTTAAACAGACCAAGAGAGGGCAAACAGTTGGTTTCTCCACAGAGGGGAGAAGGCAAGAGGGAAAGGTGAGGAAAGGAGGCGGAAAGTGGAAGGACAAGGGAGGAGAGAGGTGGGGTGGAGGGAGCAGGGACGTGGGTGGGTACCTGAGCCGCGTGAGGTTCTTGGTCCTGATGTCCTGGGAGGGAGGGAATGGGAAGGAGAACGGGGTACAGGGACAAGGGGTGGTGGGGGAGGGAGGGAAGGAGCTTGGGTCAGGGATAAAGGGGGGTGGGTACCTGAGCTGCGTGAGACTCTTGGCACCGATGTCCTGACAGGCGTGCTGAATGCCAGCTATGAGGTATGGCACGAACTTGTGGATGGAGCCCTTGTCCTGCACGGCGCCCGACACTCCCTGTGCCACCTTGATCTTGTCCGACTCGCTGGGGAGAGAAGATGCCGTCAGACCACTACCCTCACTGACCATCCCCTTACACCCCATCTCTCCAGCCCCACCGCCTCTTTATGCCCGCGTCAGTACCCACTGCTCCCACCACCTCCTCTGACCTCAGGCGGATGAGCGTGGGGGGGGGGGGGAGACGGACAGAGGCGGGAAGAGTATGGCGGGGGAAGCAGTAACCCTGTGGGGGCTGGACAGTGACCGTGGGGCGGAGGAGGGGGTTGAAGAGTGAGGGTCCACTGACCTGAAGTAGCGGCTCTGGCTGCCCAGGTGCTTGTCCATGGCGTCCACCGAGCCCATCCCCCGGTACTTCTTCAGCCTCACCCCATCCGTGAAGAAATACTCCCCAGGAGCCTCGCTAGTGGCCGCGAGGAGAGAGCCCATCATCACTGCGGCAGGGGGGGAAGGGGAGAGATGGTCAGCAATGCGGGGGTCCCACCCACCCACATAACCCCACCCACACCACTCCGTACACTGCCCCCCCCATGTGCACTGCCCACTGCACCCCACCACCCCTGCAGAGAGCCCATCATTACTGGGGGGGGTACAAGACGGTCAGCGACGCAGGTTACCCCTCCCCCACCTCGTCACCACCACCGGTGAGACACTGACCTGCACAGGAAGGAGATTGAGAACCTTATGACCATTACAACAAACTCTCCCTCAGTGTCACCAAGACAAAGGAGATAGTAGTGTTCGACTTCAGGAAGCAAAGTGGAACACATACCCCGGTATACATTTAGAGCACCTAAGTAAAGATGGTGGGAAACTTCCAAGTTCCTTGGAGTAAATATCAAGAAACTTCTCCTGGACCACCTAGACTGAGGCAACAACAAAGAAAACCCACCACGGCTCTACTTCCTTGGAAGGCTTATGAAGGTCGGAATGTCCCCAACAAATGTACTTATTGTTTGTTTGTTTTTTGAGCATGTGTGTTTGTGTATATATATATATACACATAGCTATTAAAAGTCTGATCTTGGATGTGGATTTGTTTGGTCGTGGGTGTGTTTGTTTGTGTATACTCACATCTTCTCGACAAAACGACGCGCTAGCGGTAATATTTTTACATATTCTGGTAGAGATTTTTTCCATGGAGTCCGAAAGCACCTCTCCCCACTCTCCACCCATCCCTCTCTCCCCCCTCCTCATTTCCCCCCCCTCCCTGCGAGTTGGGGGCTATGTGTGAGTGGATAGGGCGGGGATGGGGTAAAAGGAGCGATTGAATAATATTAATAGAATATCAAGGGGGGTGGTTAATGTGTGTGTGGGGTGGTTAGTGTATGTGTGTGGGGGGGGGGGGGGGGTGGTTGGAGTGTGTGTGACGCCGCAGGCCGTTCCCCTCAGACCCAACGGGTCCCACTTGGTCTAGTAACCATTTAAAAGTCTGATCTTGGATTTGTGTGTTTGTTTGTGTATAATCTCATCTTCATGGAAAAACTACACGGTAACGGTAAATTTTTTACATATTCCGGTAGACATTTTTCCCATGCAGTCCAAAACCGCCTCATCTGAAAATTTCATGCTTTACTCTCGAGTTATTAATGAAAATGTTCAAAAATCTGACAAAACTTTGAAATTAAACGAGAAGCTATCGCTGATTACGTCACAATGGGTCTGCGCAGTCTTGCTCCTGCTGCATGTGACATCACCCCTCCCATTTCACTGCTCCCCGCTGCTAACCCCCCTCCTCTCCGCTCTTCTCTCCCGCCCCCTCTCTCTGTCTCTCCTCTCTCTCTACCCCCCTCTAGACGCACCTGCGAGTTGGAGGCTATGCGTGAGTGGATAGGGCGAGGATGGGGTAAAAGGAGCAAATTAATAATATTAATATAATATCAAGGGGGGTGGTTAGTATGTGTGTGACGCCGCAAGGCTGCTCTCCCCCGCAACCGCGCTTTGAGTGGACAGGACCCAATGGGTCCCACTTAGTCTAGTATATATATATAAAAACATATGTGTATATATGCACACTGAACCTTTGAATGGCAGCTTCAACTGATGATGTCACAATGGATAGACTAGCAGGGGAAGGGCGAATTGCTATTGCAACACGTAGGGCAAGTGCAATTGGAATTTTTTTAAACTGCTGAAGGAGGCAAGGGGAGGGCTGGAATCTTATGTTCAGGAATGGCTTGAGTTGGAGGACCACGCCTCCAGTGGGGGCTATGGGAGGGAACGGGAGCGTTCGGGAAGCAGACCCAATGGGTCTGCACTTGGTCTTGTACTAAAAGTCTCGTCTTGTTTGGACGTCTGTCTGCGTGCGTGTGAGCGATCACAAGGAACTACGCCAAAACAGTACACAATAGCGTGAATTTTTTTGCAAAACATTACTCAGCTTTTTCCCGTCGTCGTTCTTACAAGTTTCCTTCAGATCTGATGTTATATTTCACGTTATTGATATTTAAAGGTTTAAAAAAAAAACTGAAAATAACTGCCTTTGAGAGGGAGACTCTTCCAGCAGCTTCCAGTGGTGATGTCACAATGGCATCTCATTTACACAAGCTGCCGTGAAGATTCCGAAAATGACATCACAATGGGATCTCTGCTGCCACTACACAAGCTATGAGAATGATTTTATGTTGTTGTAAGGAGAGGGACGCAGTGGGGGTGCTTTAAAATTTTTAAAGTTACATTTAAAAGTTGGGTTTCTTCAAATGCACACTGGCAGTTAGGCAGTTATGATGTCACAATGCCCTACCAGCTACAATGTTTCTATCCCAGAACACCGAGTCCTTCACAGCAAATGTCCTTCAGGGAAAGAATTTGCCAATCTAACCCAGCACAGCAAAGTTTAATGCTTAGATTTGGATAACAAACGGGAAGAATCTGCCAGCCTAATCCTGCACAGAAAAGTTTAATGATTAGATTTTCAGTGGTGGATTATTGCGTTGGGGGAACGGGTGAGTGGTGGATTATTGCGTTGGCAGACGGGGCCAAATGGGTCCCACTTGGACTAGTATACTATTAAAAGTCTCGACTTGTTTGTCTGTCTGTCTATCTGTGATCTCAGGAGCTACGCCAAAACGGTACACAATAGCGCAACATTTTTTAGCAGAATCTTACTCAGCTTTTTCCCGTGGTCGTTCGTATTTAGTTTCTTAACATTTTATGTTATATTTCACAAGTTATTGATATTTAGTTAAAATAAAACTTTGAGAATAATAACTGACTGTGAGAGTGAGACTTTTCTAGTAGCTTGCAGTGATGATGTCACAATGGCATCTCACACTCCTCCGATCACAATGGAATCTCATTTACAGAAGTTGCTGTGAAAATTCCGACAACCGAAAATGACATCACCATGGGATCTCAGCTATTCCCTCCAAAACTAATTTTTATTAGTTCATGTGTGCAGAAACCTTGTATTGTGCAATTTTATATGCTGTTACAAATGTGTTTGCGCACTGAATTCTTGTGCAAATATATGACATGAGCTTTTGGTGTAGCAGCTTTTACAAATTCGTTAAGCCATTCAACTTTAAACCAGCTTGCAGTTCTTTTGCGCTAAATACCCTTTGCATTTTTTAAAAATTTGACATGGTGAATCAAAATTTCTTTCAATAAAAACTCAAAAAGCCAGCTACAGAAATTGAAATGGTCTTCGTAAACTTCGTAATATAATTATGAGATTTTTACAAGTATAAATTATAGGAACAGCTCCATCTAAGACTGCAAGAAATCGTGGATGCAACTCAGCCCATCACAGAAACCAGCCTCCCTTCCATTGACTCCGTCCACACCTCCAGCTTCCTCGGCAAGGAACCAGCAGCATAATCAATGACCAGTCTCACCCGGCCACTCCCTCTACTCCCATTTCCCATCAGGCAAGAGGTACAGAAGTGTAAAAACGCACACCTCCAGATTCAAGGTCAGTTTCTTCCCAGCTGTCATCAGGCAACTGAACTCTATAGTGTATTTAGAGATACAGCGTGGAAACAGGCCCTTCGGCCCACCGAATCAGCGATCGCCACATATTAGACATTAGACAATAGATGCAGGAGTATGCCATTCGTTCCTTCGAGCAAGCACCAACATTCAATGTGATCATGGCTGACCATCCCTAATCAGTACCCCGTTCCTGCCTTCTCCCCATATCCCCTGTCTCCGCTATCTTTAAGAACCCTATCCAGCTCTCTCTTGAAATTATCCAGAGAACCGGCCTCCACCATCCTCTGAGGCACAGAATTCCACAGATTCACAACTCTGTGTGAAGAAGTGTTTCCTCGTCTCCGTTCTAAATCGCTTAACCCTTATTCTTAAACTGTGGCCCCTGGTTCTGGACTCCCCCAACATTGGGAACATGTTTCCTGCCTCTAGTGTGTCCAAAACCTTAATAATCTTATATGTTTCGATAAAATTCCCTCTCATCCTTCTAAACACCAGAGTATACAAGCCCAGCCGCTCCATTCTCTCAGCATATGACAGTCGCGCCATCCCGGGAATTAACCTTGTAAACCTACGCTGCACTCCCTCAATAGCAAGAATGTCCTTCCTCAAATTAGGGAACCAAAACTGCACACAATACTCCAGGTATGGGCCCTATACAACTGCAGAAGGACCACTTTGCTCCTATACTCAACTCCTCTTGTTATGAAGGCCAACATGCCATTCGCTTTCTTCACTGCCTGCTGTACCTGCATTCTTACTTTATCATTATCATATTAACATTATCCTACATACTAGGGACAATTTACATATACACCAAGCCAATTAACCTACATACCTGTACGTCTTTGGAGTACATGGGAGAAACCGAAAATCTAGAAGAAAATCCACGCAGTCACAGGAAGAACAGGCAAACTCCATACAGACAGCACCCGTAGTCGGGATCGAACCCGGGTCTCCAGTGCTGCAAGCGTTAAGGCTGCAACTCTACTGCTTCGTCACCATGCCACCCTCACCAACTAGAGAGCGGTCCAGTCCTCCTATCTTCCATTACAGATGTACATTCTTCCATTGGAGACCCTTGAACTATCTTTATTCAGACTTTACTGGACTTTATCTTGCATTGTGATAGATAGTAATCATGTATTGTCTTTCCTCTGACTGGTTAGCATGCAACAAAAGCCTTTCACTGTACCTCGATGCACGTGACAATGAACTCAAGACTCAACTGAACATCCCCCATCGCCCTTCACGTAGACCCCCCTGCCCCCACCAGCGATACCCCGACATCCCCACCCCGTACACATCTCCCCTGCCCCCACCTGTAGAGGCCCCCAGTGCCAGGGCCTTGGCGATGTGTCCCACGGTCTGGATGCCGCCATCTGCAATGACGGGCACGCTGAACCTGCGGGCGTATTCTGCCACCTTGTAGACAGCCGTTGCCTGGGGCCGGCCCACCGCCAGCACTGTGGAGAGGGCAGAGGTCAGCGAGGGCATGGGTCAGCGGGAAGCAGCTGAGAGGACAGAGGTCAGTGAGGGCAGGGGGCAGAGGTCGGTCGTGGGGAAGGGTCAATAGTCAAGGGGGGATTAGCAGACTGGCATCACTGCGGGGGGGGGGGGAGGGGTGGGGGGGAACAGCGGTCAGCGCAGTGCGATCCCACCTCCCAGTCCCGGTTCAATCCCGGGGATGTAGGTGGCAAGCAGACTCAGTGGATCCCGCAATCAGGGACACTGGGAGGGGCAGTGGGGATCCGTGGTACGAGGGAGAGGCCACTCAAGCAGCACCCACACGGCCTCAACAGCTCCGTGACACGCGAGTCCGTGTCATACCCACACACATGTGTAAGCCCTAGATATTAACAAGCACGCCTGTAGTATCTGCAGGACCTGCAGCAACAACGCATGCTTCCCGATTGCTGTCACACTGAGGGCACGTTAGTGGAAGCTGGGGGCAGGGGCTGCACACACCCACAGCCAGGGTCAGGCAGTGAAGCTCCCTCTACACCGTCCCATCACACACATGCCTGGGGCATGGGTCAGATATGGAATTTAAAAAGGGAACATTAAAGATTAGATGAAAAGGAAAGTTCCGCCCGTTTTAAACAAGCACTGTGGGTCTGATCTGAAGCCCCTTCTATAGGGATCCATCGCTGCCCTCTCTGCTCGTCCTGTTGCTCAAGGTTTGCCAGTCTCTCTGCCTCCTCCACTCCCCTCAGGATACATTGTGGAAACAGGCCCTTCAGCCCACTGAGTCCATGCTGGCCATCAAGCCTCATACATTAGTTCTATGCTATTCCATCCTACACATTTTACTGCGGCCAATTAACCTACAAACTCGCACGTCTTTGGGATATGGGAGGAAATCGGAGCACCCGGAGGAAACCCACGCTGTCACAGGGAGAACGTGCAAACTCCACACAGACAGCACCAGGGGTCAGGATTGAACCCGAGTCTCTGGCACTGTAAGGCAGTGGCTCTACCCGCTGTGCCAACATTATCTCAGCCCATCCATCCATTCTCAGCTCCCTTCGAAACCTTTTACCCCAAACACACACCCCTCAGTGTAGACCCCCGCCCCCCCCTTGCTGTGGGACGAGGTTTCTCCCCCTCTCACCTCATGCTGCCCTTCATACACTCACTGACCTCCGCTAGCTCCCGTCATCCAACCTCCCGTCCCAGCGAGACCAGACCCACACCCCGTCTCTCCTCATCACTGAAACACCCCAGCAATCGCCACGGTGACCCCACTGCTCTCCTTCCCTGTGGTGTGGTGACCACAAACGCCTGCACTCATCTGGCTGAACTCTGACCCTCGTGACCTCCTTGCTCCCGGCCCATCCCGTCACTGAAGGTCAGCGTTCCGTCCTATAGTAAGGGTCAGTGTGCGTGGGACCCGTACCCCCTGTGAGGGTCAATGTGTGTGTGTGTGTGCGGGACCCATCCCCCACTGCCCCTCACTCTGAGCGTCAGGCACACTTCAGTTGCAGACATGGTTAGTCATTCTCCAGACCGGTGGCGCTGGGGGGGGAAGGAGGGGGCCACACACATAATGCAGGGAGCCACAACCCCCTCACCGAACAGGTGAATGACACTTACTAAAGGATCCCAAGACAGTTGATGGGAGTTTGGGGCTGAGGGACTTTATATCTGGAGGAATCCTGGGCGCAGCTGGATGAGAAAATGGAGAGAAAGAGAGAGGGGGAGAGAGGGTAAGGAGATGAGGGAGGTGGAAAGGGGGAGGAGTTACACCGGAGTGTGTGAGAGAATGGGGGGTGGAGCTGCCTCAACAACCAGTTGACTGAGCTGCTCTGACCCTATGCCTGTTGCCCTGTGACCCTGACAAGGTCTCCTCACAAGCCGGCACCCACACGATGACAAACCCCTCCTCACCCACAGCCCCAACCCACACCCACCTCTCCATCCGGCCCCTCGCGTTACTGGCCTGTGCCCCTCCCCTGGGAAGCCAGAGGAGGTGGGGGGGGGGGGGGGGGGGGGGGGGGGAGGGCAACCATATTTGGACAGACAGGGGGTAGAGAAATGGGCAGTGTTACAACTGGGACCACGACCAGCATGGACACTGTGGGCCGAAGGGCCTGTCCTCATACTGTCCTGTGGTCCAACATCGAGCTGACAAACACAGCCCCGGCTCTGATCCCTGCATTACCAGCTGGTTACCAAGCTAGTTACTGATCACTGACCGGTTATTAGTCACCTGCTAGTCACCAATCACCCAGTCATCGATCTCTCACTGGTCACCAGTCTGCAGTGACCGGGTCCTGTAGGTGAGCCCCTCCCCCAACCCCAGGCAGTGATCTCGGAATGAACCCCGCGATACGGTGTCTGCCCCCTCCCCCATCCCGGGGGGAGGTGGTAACGGGGAGATGGGGGAGGCTCTGTGGGGGGAGATGGGGAGAGAGGGGCAAATGTAAATGGTCCATAGAACAAGCAGCGACAGCGGGGGTGAGGGGAGTGGAGGGAAATGGAGGGGAGGATGGCGGTGGTGAAGGGGGGAGGGGGATGCAGTGGAGGATGTCCCTGGAGGGGAAGGCTCGGTGCCAGCGAGGGAGGGCGAGAGGTCTGGGGCAGTGGAGTTGATCTCGTGCTGGAGCAGAGCTGGGAGCTGGAGTCCGGTCGGAGCGGAGACCCACCTTCCTGGGTGATGCAGATGGAGCCGCTGCCCATGCCGACCCGCAGCCCGTCCACCCCCGCATCGATCAGGTTCTTGGCCTGCGCCGCCGTCACCACTGGGGAGAGACGTTACGTTATTCACCGGGACGGGGACCGCGCTCCGGGATGGTCAGTCCACGGGACAGACAGGGAGAGGGATACTTAATGGCAATGTTCCCTGTCAGTCAGCTCTCATCAGTTGTGAGATCCAGCATGGAAACACCGAGCAACGCTGACCATCGATCACCCGTTCACACTTGTTCTATCTGAAGAAGGGTTTCGGCCCGAAACGTCGCCTATTTCCTTCGCTCCATAGATGCTGCTGCACCCGCTGAGTTTCTCCAGCAATTTTGTGTACCCACACTTGTTCTATGTTCTCCCTCTTTCACAGCCACACCCTGCACACAAGGGGCAAGGGGCACTTTACAGAGGGCCAATTAACTGCATGTCTTTGGGATGTGGGAGGAAACCGGGGCACCCGGAGAAAACCCACGCGGTCACAGGGAGAACGTTGGCCCCACAGCAGAAGGGTCCACATCACGGTGCTGGAAACGAAGTATCGTGAACTAATTCTGCTGCCACCATCATCTATTGCAACAAGTGACGGCTCCCACTGATTGTCGCCGGAAGCTTGCGTCATCCTTTTCAGGACGGACGATGACAGCGAGGTCCACATTTGAAACATGGAAGATGGACACGAAAGAAGAAGAGGGAGAACGTTCAAACTCCACACAGACAGCATCCAAGGCCAGGATTGAAGCCAGGTCTGTGACGATGTGAGGCAGCAACCGCTGTGCTACCGTGCCATCCCTCTCACATGTCGAGGGTTTGGAGGCTGGCTCACAGGCGATGGGCAGAGTGGTCCCTGGGTTCCCACATCGGACTCGGGACAGAGTGTACAGATCCCAGGAACGCCGACGGATTCACTCACCATTGCCGCCGATGACCTGCAGATCGGGAAACTTCTCCTTGATGTGCTGGATCATCTCAATCTGGAAGATGGAATTCCCCTGGGAGGAGTCCTAGAGAGACAGGGGGAAGAGGTCACACACTGACCCTCACTGGGGGACGGTCCCGTGGGGGAGGGGAAGGAGAGGTCCCGAGGAATGTGTTGAAGTCACTCACCAGGACCAGGGCGTCCACCCCCGCCTGCACCAGCAGCTCGAGTCTGTAGCGGTCATCGGGGTGGGTGCCGATGGCGGCTCCACACAGCAGCTGCTTCTTGCTGTCCTTGGAGGCGAGCGGGTAGTTGCGGTTCTTCTTCAGGTCCGTACGGGAGATGATGGCCACCAGCTGGTCCTGTTCGTTCACAATCGGCAGCTTCCCTGCGGGGGATGGGCAGAGGTCAGCCCAGGGGCAGGGGTCCGACGGGCTCAAACAGGAGGGTGGGTGTCAGTCCGGGGAAGTAGGACGGGACGGGACAGGGGTCGACCAGGGGGTGAGACCAGACTGGGGGGGGGGGATCAGTGGTGGGGGGGCACGCAGGTATGTGGGGTAGGGACACCTTTCTTGCTGCGCTGCAGGATCTCATTCGCCTCCTTCAGCCTCACGCCTGCCGGGGCCACCACCAGCTCCTCCCTCCGGGTCATGACCTAGACACAAGGGCAAAGGTCAGCACGGCACCACCCATCTCCAGCCGCCAACACCCGCGGTCACCACCCCCGCCCCCCCACACCCAACCATCCCCGGCCCACCCCCCATACCCCACCCCCCCACACTGAACCATCCCCGGCCCACCCCCCCACCCCCCTCCCTCCCACACCGAACCAGCCCCGGCCCACCCCCCCGTACCCCACCCCCCCCCACACTGAACCATCCCCAGCCCACCCCCCCACCCCACACTGAACCATCCCCGGCCCACCCCCCATACCCCACCCCCCCACACCCAACCATCCCCAGCCCACCCCCCCACCCCACCCCCCCACACCCAACCATCCCCGGCCCACCCCCCTCCCTCCCACACCGAACCATCCCCGGCCCACCCCCACTCCCCCCCGTACCTGCTCCAGGGGCAGCTCCTGCTCGCTCTCCCCCAAGAAGTCGATGTCCCGGGAGGAGATGATCCCGGCCAGTCGCCCGCCCAGCGTTCCCGTGTCTGTGATGGGGATCCCGCAGAACCCGTGCCGTGCCTTTGCCTCAAACACGTCTCGCACAAGGTGCCGGGGGCTCAGCACCACCGGGTCCGTGATGAAGCCCTGCTCGTACTTCTGAAGGCCAGAGAGCAATGGTCAACCTCAAACCCCAGCCCAGCCCGGCCCGACCCGACCACCGAACTAGCCCCTAACCTGACCCATGACCCTGCCAGACGTCACCCCTGCCATCACTGACTGCCCCATTGATCAACCTTCCCCCCAAAACATTGCACCCCCGTGAGAACCCACCCATGCTGCGCCCCTCCCCCCAACCCCACCTCCACACCCTGCACTCTCCCCTGGTCTCCCCACACCCCTGCACTGCGCCCCTCACCTGTATATCCGCCGCCCTCCACGCTCCCGCCCCAGCCCCCACCCCCCACCACCGTCTCCCCATTGCCCTCTCCTCAACTCTCACCATCTCCCCCCCCCCCCCCCCCGGTGTCCGTACCTTGACACGCCGCACCTGGTTGGCCTGGAACTCAGGTGTACAGTTGTGATGGATGATCCCGATTCCCCCCATCAGCTGTGGGGGGAGGGGGTGGGAAGATGGGAAGGGAAGAGATGGGGGTACGAAGGGGGAGAGTTAGACACATTTCCAGCCACTGTACATCATCCGGTCTCCCCCACCCTCTCCCCATGCATCCTAGAAAGCATTTTACCGCGATGCATCACAGCATGGTTTGGGAACAGCTCCATCCAAGACCACAAGAAATTGCAGAGAGTTGTGGACGCAGCCCAGACCATCACACAGACCAACCTCCCTTCCCTTGATTCCATCTACACCTCACGCTGCCACCAGCATAATCATGGGCCACCCCGGACACTCCCTCTGCCATCAGGCAAGAGGTACAAAAGTGTGAAAACGCGCACCTCCAGATTCAGGGGCAGTTTCTTCCCAGCCGTTATCGGGCAACTGAACCATCCTCTCACCAACTAGAGAGCGGTCCTAACCTCCCATCTACCTCATTGGAGACCCTCGGACTATCTTTGGTGGACTTTACTGGACTTTATCTTGCACTAAACATTATTCCCTTTGACTAGTAATTATGCTTGATTGTAATCATGTATGCCGACAGGATAGCACACAATAAAAGCTTATCACTGTACCTCGGTACACGTGACGATGCCCTAAACTAATCTCCCCGTGTACAGCTGACGCGGGATATGGAGGTGTCGGACCTTGGCTGTCTGGAGGGAGCGGTACCTTAAGCAGGAACACCCCCCCTTCCCCCCCCCCCCACGGATGTGACAGTGGGAAGTGACGGGCCGTGATGCTGCCTCTGGTGTGGGGGACACGGGGAAGATGTTCACCCGGAGAGGGGGGGGGGGGGGGTCACTCACTGCCATGGCGATCGCCATGTTGGCCTCGGTAACCGTATCCATCGGCGACGAGACCAACGGCGTCTTCAGCGTGATCTTCTTGGTGAGGGCAGAGGTCAGGTCCTGAGAAGGGAGAAGCGGGTGGGAGTGGGGAGGAGTTGGGGGAAAAGATGGAAAGAATTCAGTTTCCAGTCACAGGCAGAGACCCTCCACAACCCCACACTCCTCCCCTCTCCCGAAGCCTCCCTCCCCATTCCCGAAGCCTTCCACCCCTCCCCCCTCCCTCAGCACCGATCCTTTGCACAGAAATAAACCCCGGAGATGTAACTTGACCCTGGCCCCTCATTCCACAGCTGTCAGTGTCAGTGCCCGAGGGAGCAGCGGGCTGCTGCCTGTCAAACCCCATCCAACACTCAGCTCAGGGACAGGAGGGTGGCACAGTAACACAGCTAAAGAGCCGCTGCCTCACAGCGCCTGACACCCGCTTCCATCCACATCTCGGGTGCTGTCTGTGTGGAGTTTGCACGTTCTCGCTGTGACCACGTGGGTTTCCTCCCACACCCAAAAGACGCGCGGGTTTGTAGGTTCATTGGCCCTCTGTAAATTGCCCCAGTGTGTAGGGAGTGGATGAGGAAGTGGGACAACGTGGAACTAGTATGATTGGGTGATCTATGGTCGGCGTGGACTCGGCGGGCCCTGTTTCCGTGCTGGATCCCAGGTTCAGGGTGTGAAAGCACCCGTGGAAACAGCTGCAGAAAGGGCCGGGCACTGGAGAACCATCGACCACTCCCCACAGAGCTGCGATGGGCAGTGGAGATAAAACGAGAGGCCAGTCATGAGGGACTCTGGCAGACAGATCCTCCTGTCCCACATCCCCTGCCCAACAACTCCCGCAGAACGCACTGTCGCAACTCACCACTTGTTCAGAGCTGAAATCAATGTATCCGGGCAAGAGGAGGAAATCACTGGAATGGACAGGAGAGGGAGAGAGAGAAAGAGAGAGAGTGATCACAGACTACTTCCATCCACACATCCCCTCCAACAAACCGCGAACTCGCTCTGGCTTGCACACTCCACACAAACACCACGCTCACGTCAGCGGCTCCAGTCACTGATTAACAGGGAGGTTAATAAAAAACCACAGAGAGTTTCAGGAAGGGAATTCCAGATACTGAAGGTTCGTCCAGCAATGGTGTACGATGTAGGGACACGAGGGGCAGCTTTTCCACACAGAGGGTGAAGGGTTTATGAGACGAGCTGCCACAGGTAGTAGTTGAGGAAGGTACTATAACATTTACAAGACACTTGGACGGGTACATGCATAGGAAAGGTTTAGTGGGATATGGGGCAAACATGGGCAGGTGAGACTAGTGTAGTTGGACATCTTGGGGGAGGGCAGGAAGAGGAGAGCAGAGATGGAGGAAGTGCGTGGGGAGGATGGGAGCACGAGGAAGGTGTGCACTTCGGGGTGAGGGAGGGAGGGAGGGAAGGAGGGAAGGAGTGGGCGTGGGGATTTCTCTGCTTCACTCTGTGGTCTGGGGCTCCCTCTCCTGACACTCTGAGTGAATTGTCTGTTCTCAGCCCAGAGTCCAGTGTAATCTAATTGTCCATCCCCGTGACCATCTCCCCTGCTCCACGAGGACCTCATTAACCATCAATGTCTCCATTCAACCCTCGGCTAAACTCACGTGCAACCAGTTACTAAACCGGGGAACCTCCTCCCCCCTCCCCCTCCCTACCTCAACCTCTCCTCACCCCCTCCTCATCACAACCTCCATCCCTCCTCACCCACTCCTCCACCTTCCTTCCCTCACCCCCAAACCCCTCCTCCACCCCAATCCCAGAACAGCTCCCCCCTCCCTCACCTCAATCCACCACTCTCTGACCCCAACCCCCTCCTTGACCTTCAAGCCCCCTCCTTGACCTTCACCTTCGACCCGCGTCCTCCTCCCTCACCCCTACCAGCCCAAAAACCCACTCCCCTCCATGTCCCCCTCCTTCACCCACCCCTCTCGCTTCCCTCCAAATTCAACCCTCCCTCCCCCCTCACACGTGCACCTCTCTTCCCTGCATTTACCTCCCTACCCTTTCCCCTCTATTACCTCTCGTTCGTCCCCCCTCTTCCCCTCCCCCCTCCCCTCCTCACTTGTAGGTCAGCCCCTCTCCGGAGCCGAGCAGCTGCGGGCCGCTCATCCCGTCCTCGGGGACGTAGCCGGTGCCGCCGCTGATGAGGTACTCGGCCCGCTCGGGATCGGGGGGGTCGCCGCCCCGTGGCCCGGGGCCGGTCCTGGTGCCGTAGTCGCTCCCGGCGCTGGTCCCGGTGCCGATCCTGGTCTCGCTGCTGGTGCCGGTCCCGGTCTCCGCCGCCGCGGGAACTCCAAGCTCCGCCATGGCGCAACAATGTGACAGCCCGGATATCCGGCGCCACAATGTATCCAATAGGCAGCAGGGGAGGGAGGAGGGGGGGCGTCCCCGGGTTCAATGCAGAGTCTGTTCCCCAGAGTGAGATAAATCAAGAACCACAGCGCATCGGTTTAAGGTGAGAGGGGGAAGATTTAATAGGAACCTGAGGGGCAACGTTTTCCACAGAGTGTGGTGGGTGTATGGAACAACTGCCAGAGGGAGTAGTTGAGGCAGGTACTATAACAACATTTAAAATAACAATTTAGGGAGGTACATGAATAGGAAAGGTTTAGAGGGATATGCGCCAAATGCGGGCAGGTGGGTCTGGTGTAGATGGGGTATCTTGGTCGGCGTGGACAAGCTGGGCTGATGGGCCTGTTTCTGTGCTGTATGACTGTGCCGAGAACTATATTCTGCACTCTGTATCCTCCCCTTTTCTCTACATATTTACTTTGATTGTATTTAGTATGTATGATTGGATAGCATGCAAAACAAAGCTTTTCATTGTACCACGTGCAATAACAAACCTAAACGAGGGAAGAAGGAGTGTGCCTTCAGCAGGCAAAGGCAGGTGGACAGAGGCAAAGATCTTATAGCGGATCTTTGGACAGAGGTACCAACTAACGTCACATCACAAGATCTCAGGTACACGTTTTCTAGAGTGGGGACATACACCCACTAGAAACTCTGACAGTAGGGACAATGGGGAGATGTGGAAGAATGAATCGAGATCTAAATGAAACCTGCAAGGGTTGGATTGAGTCGACACAGGGAGATGTTCCCCCAGGCTGGGGCTGCTGAACTCACACTATGCACCGTCTGTCAGGGACTGAGATGAGGAGCAATTTCTTCAAACAGAGGCAGTGAATCTGTGGAAATCTTCAAGCTGGAGTCTGTCACAGATTGGCGCAAGGGAAACGATGGGTAGTGGGGTGAGTGCAGTGAGATAAAAGAGCAGCCAGGATCACACTGAACAGCAGACGGGCTCATGGTCTGCTCCTGACCCTCCCTTTGACGTACTGCAAAACGAGGGGAGATGGGGAAAGGTTTTACATTAATGCAGAGCTATGATTTGAAGGAATGCGTGAGCTGACTTGATGGGTGTCGGTGGGATGGTGAGCGGAGCCGCCAGCACGGACAGATCCCCGGCAGCACCGTGTTCAGCCATCGATGACCAACACGGACACTGGTCTCTGCGGCCGTTTACCGTGACCAAGCTCCACCATCCTTCATCGGCCATACGGCACAGGCAACCACTGCTGGAGTGCAGCTTGTGACAAAAAAAAAAAACAGCTCTTTATTTCGCACCCCCAACCACCGCTTGACCCTTGGACCTTTGCCAGTTCAGTGTTCAGGTTAGCCACGGCACCACCAATGCTGTCTCTGCACCTTGCTGTGGGGATACATCGCTTCAAAAGAGGATGGGACCAGGTTAAAAACTCACAGGGTTTCCCCAAACAAAAGGTATCTGTGAAGGTAGGAGGGGGGAAGATTAGACCCGGGGGGTGGGTGGGGAGGGGAGAGATAGGACAGGACCGGTGCGGGTGTCCGTCAGCTTCAGCGAGGCTGACTCTTCCCTGACCCTGCCCGTCACCTCAGTACAGAGACTGCTGCCTCCCATCAGCCGCTGAGCAGTTCCCTCAATACCCAGCCCCATCGGGCTTGTAAAGGCTGCTAGAGATTTTCCCCCGTGACACCGGCAGTCTGTGGGAGGCAACGATGCGAACCTCCATGAGCAGCACTGTGCATGGTCCTTTGTTGCTGCTGCCTGTTGGTGCTGCTACTTATGCTGTCAAAACGTTTCCATTGTTATCTGGGCCTGACAGCACTTTTGCGTGAACGAGGCGCAACGCTGGATGGAGGACGAGTGCGCTCAAAGGTGACGGAAACAAGAAGCGGGAAAGCTGCAATCATCGGCTCTGAGGCGATAAAGCTCAAAACCTGGCGTTGGTCAGCGGGTGAGCTGCTGAAAGTTGTGGTGAGCTGCTGAAAGTTGTGGTGAGCTTCACTGTGCCAGCGTGAAGAGAGACAGCAAGTAGTGCACCGGGTGATTAGCAAACGCGCAGCAGTACTGGGGGGACATTCACACCGGGGACTGAGGAGCAGGGACCCTGTGTGGCCTGGGAGGCTGATGGAGGGAGAAGCCCCCAAATATCTTTGGGGGGAGGACACATACACACTCCCATTCTACAAATGGATTGTTAAAAAAAAAAACAATTTAATCTTATTTAACTTTTATTTAAAATACTTGAAACGGTATGACGAGTAAAGTAAGCAAAATAACATTTGTACATGTTTGAACTTTTCCCTTTTCATTTGGTTTAAAAAAATTAACTATTGAAGTGCAGCCCAATATCGACGGCGTCTCAAACCGAGCGTTCCTGGTGGTGGGTGTCAAAGGCTGGGAGGGGGGGAGGCGGGAGTAGCTGTGTGTGGTGCTGGGGAGGATCCATGGGCTGCACCTTTATTCTGCACTTACCCCTACAACTACCGGGACGTGTGGGACAGGCTGTGAGGTGCATCAGTGGCAGGGGAGAGAAACTAGTGCTGTGGTGTCACGATCTCCCAGCCACCAGACTGGCTCCGATGACCATTCCCACCAGCTGGGGTAGTTTGCAGAAACTCCAAGTCAATGAAGTAAGTTAGGTGAACGCAAGGGTGATGAGGGATGTGTGTGACCCAAGGGCTGGCCTGTGGAGATATGGAGATGGGTGATCAGTGATGGTCTGTCTACAACCCCAGCAGAGTGTGCTGGGTTAATGCCCCAGCACTCTCACACATTTCTTGGCTACATCCGGTTGGGGTTTGTTTGATGACGGCTCCATCTGTGTTGAAGCGAGGGAATGGCGTGTGGAGCAGGTGTGTGCGTGCGCTGCGGTGACTCCATGTGCATGAGGGTCCAGTGTGGCTGTGACCAGAAGTGTTATAATTCACAGGACCCTGGGGGTTCACAGGGAGGAGGGTCAGAGCCTCTGGCCCCACGTTCCCCAGAGGCCAGAGCTTAGATCAGAAGCTGGCTGTACGGGACGGAAATGCCAGAGGGTTGGTTCCTCCTTGGGCAAGGTTAACTAACTCCCCCCCAACCAACCAAGAGCCGGTTTAGGACACTGCAGATGTGGGCACTGAGTGAGGTGTGTAGGGGAGTGAGCCATGAGCCGTCAGTGTCTACCCCAGCCCGGTCTCCTGTGGTGAGTCAGGGACCACGGGCCTCCTGCCGTGAAGCAGTCGGTGCACGGAGGAGGCTGCTCCTGTGGCGGTACCTTCTCGGGAATGCTCTGCAGCTGGACAAGAGGGGAAATCGCTCGAGGAATGTTGAGTTAACGCTGCCCGTGCTAACCGCAGCATCTGTTACAAGAACACAAACAATTTACGGGCGACGTGGGTCCATAAATCCCACAGTCAAACTAAAACTGCGGTCAGAACATTTAAATAAAGGTAGGAAGGTGGACGTGTTTAACACAAGCAGTCAGTGGCTCCGAGGCAGGGAACATAACATCAGGGGTGTTGCCTTATTCTCTCAACGCAACACAAGTTTGTAAAACCAAAACAACTCTTACAAACTGAACGTTTCCTGGATTGTGATTCTTTTAAACAGCATTTTAACAACTACAGTGGCCACCCCTGTGAACAGCAGTGAGAGGAGGGGGGAAGAGTGTGTGTGGGGTCGGTGCAGCAGGGAGTTTAGCATCAGCTGTACTTTATACACTGTGAATATTTGTCCATTTGTTCAATGCATCCTCATGCAAAGCTCCAAGGCCCGATGAACCCAGTCCCCAGCGAGTCCTCACGCCAGCAGCAGCCTGCCTATGACAGAGTCAGTCTCTCGCTCTCTGGTCACCAAGTCAACCTCACGACAAGCAGCAATACTCTGACTCCAACTCTCCGTGCAATCACGAGTTAGCCTTCCCACACATACCTAATGTAGCTCAAGGAAGGAAATGACCGGCAGAGCAACCAGCTGTACAGGTGGGGTCATCCATTCCCTGCTGACTGCTCAGGGAACACCATCACTAGAGCAGTGCCCAAGCAATTTGAAAATCAGTTTAGGATTGTCACCATCCAGAACTAACATGCACGTCATAATTAAAGAGTAGTTCTGGGACGGACTATTTGATTTGAAAGTAAAACCAGACGTCAGCAACACGACTGGGCTGCTGAGGGCACCAGAGAATAGCTGCAGAGTTAGTCAGCTGTTGTTCACAGCTCCATACCAGCACACACACTTTACTTTGGACTTTAGAGATACAGGCATCTCGGCCCACCGAGTCCGTGCAGATCAGTATCACCCCGTACACTAGCACTATCCTACACAACAGTTAGGTCTCCAGCACAGGCTGTGTGTCCTGGAGTCAGTCGCCTGTTGCCGGGGGTACATCGAGCGGGCACCAGTGGCACCCACTATCCCCTTGAACACAGGGCACCCACCGCCTAACGGCACTGATCCGGGGCACATGGCCAAACCCACCGAGAGATGGCCACGAACACAGATTACTGTAGCTGATGCCGGCAAGAAAATCTCCCTTGGATGAAAATTAAACTAGAGTCTCAGCATAGTGGTACCAAGAGAAAAAAAATCCAAAAAAGAGACTTCAACCTTACCAACGCAACTGGTCCAAGTGTACTTCCGAACAAACTCAAACACTGATCACAGTATTCTGCATCGACCCTTCCCTGCCCACAAACAGCTCAGCTACTGCCTGTTCGCCCAGCTGTCGTGCGCATTTGTGGATGCCTGTACCCTGCATGTAGATCCACGGACAGAAACCTCCTTCTGGGTGGCTACAGGCCATGATGCAACCATACAAGCCCAGCCTGGCCAACGCTGGGAGATACTACACACTGTGGACCGCCCAACACTCCATAGCCCCATATAATAATTACAAATATCTCCTTTCTAGCAAAAAGTATAAAACAGAATTCCTCCAAAATAAAGCTACTGTATCTTTACATCAGTATCACAATAAATACAGTTCTGTATTTATATTGTATTGTCAAATCATTGCCACAACATTAGAGCCACCCTGCTGCGGATGGCAGAGCCACAGCCCGACTGACACCTGTGCAGAGACTCTGCAACCAGAGGCTGGGACCGGCGGCCGGGGATAAACTGTGTGATTCAACCTGTGGGTGACCAACGATGAACAGACACTGCCTACTGTTCACAGGGGGTGGAGCAGGGCAGGACACCCCCTGCCTCCCTCCTGCCCTTCCTCTGACGTGCACTTCATTGTACAGCAACCAAAACTCCTCGCATCATTGCAGGCTGAGAAAAGCTTGCTGCGTTGCACAAACTATTAGAACAGAATACAGAAAAACAAAGGTCTCTTTATAATGGTATACGAGTATATTACAATAATTTTTCTCTGCCTGGAGTCAAAGCCTTGCACGTGGCCGGCATGTGAAAAGTCTTCAGTTCTAGTCAGTCTAAAAAAACATCATTTTTGTTTTAAGTATTGAAAAACTTTTAATTATATAAACCTTCATCAGCGTTCCATTCTCTCTTCCAGGTTAAATTCTCTTCAGTGGAGGTCAGGTTAAGCCAGCAACGGGCAGAAAGATTACTGATACATCCGTCTCACACCAATGACATGATGAGTTCACCCCGTGGGTGCCGGAGTTTGTGACACGAGTCTCCAAAGCCAGCAGGGCTTCCAGCTGCTCAAATCTGCCACGCGTCAAAAAATAAAGTCGAAATCAAATCTGCCACTTGAGAAAGGCAACTGCCAGACTCCCTGTATCTGGGAGCCAACCCGATTATGCTAAATTATCCAGATATACACCAGGCGACACTCTCCCCAGGCCTCCGCAGTGAAACACCAGGGAAGGAAGGCCCTGCTGTCCGTGTAGTGCGTCTGCTCCTGCCTCTCTGCCCAGGCTCTAGTGCAGGTTGGCAGCCGCCATGGCAAAGGCTTCCTGGATCTCTCGCACTGTCAGAATCCGAGTCAGCATCTGCTCCATGTGCTCCTTGCTGATGGGCTGGGTGGAGTACCAGATGGGGCTGTTGGGAGCCACCACCGGCTCAGGCGTCAGGTAGAAGGTGTCGTTCCTTCCCTTCACACTCTGGGGACTGAACAACACCACTCACGTTAGTGCCAACGCCAGCTCTCGTCTGCACAGCTCTCCCGCCCGCACAGTGCTCCTACATCCTCAGTTCCAGGAAACCGTGTTGAACATGACAGTCACTGAGCTCAGGGCGTGGGAGGGACCAGCTCTGATGTTCTGCCAACATCTGTGGCAGGGAGACTGTGTGCCAACACCAGATTGGATCGGGGGAGGATTAGGTGTCCGTTAGGGGCTCGATGTCTCAGGGCCACCAAGGACAGGCCTTGGCAGCTACCTTGGTGCAAGCCAGAGAAGGAGAGAAGCCAGTTTCCAGATCACTATCTACAGGAGGATCTTTGCCACACAACCCTCATGTTAACCTCATTGATACGGTTATTATAACTGTTATAACTGCTACAGGAAAGATGCTATTAAGCTGGAAAGAGTGCAGAGGATATTGCCAGGATTCGAGGACCTGGAGTGTAGGGAGAGGTTGGGCAGACTAGAGGTTTATTCCTTGGAGCACAAGAGGCTGAGGGGTGATCATATAGAGGTGTATAAAATCATGAGGGGAATTGATAGGGTGAATGCACAGAGTATTTTTCCCAGGATAGAGGAATCAAGAACTAGGACCTTTGTTTAAGGTGAGAGGGGAAAGATTTAATAGGAACCCGAGGGGCAACTGTTTCCAGTTGGGTGTATAGAACAAACTGCCAGAGGAGGTAGTTTAGGCAGGTATTATAACTTAAGACATTTGGACAGGTACATGGATAGGAAAGGTTTAGAGGGATGTGGGCCAAACATCGGCAGATGGGACTAGTGTAGATGGGGCATGTTAGCTGGCATGGACGAGACCGGCCAAAGGGCCAGTGTCACAGTACTGTGTAACTATGGTGTCAAACCCTGGGGAATGCTGCACTGCACAAATAATTTGCACGGAGATGTGAACAATTCCAGCTAATTACAAAAGATTGAGCAAGTTGTGCCTTCGAGGCTTGAGAGAGTGGGCTGACACAGGCTAGAACCGACCAACTCATGAAACACTCAGCAGAAACCAAAATGACAACCTGTCACTGACATCCTCCACCTGGTCCCATCATTGCAGCCTCGACCCTTCAGGATGGTGAAAATAAGCTATGGACATTTTCATTCATTCTTCTAATAATTCTAGATAATTATTCTGCACTTTCACCTCCACATTTTTGTTACCTTCCCAGTTACCCTTTGACATTCAACCTTTCTTATTTGTACCCCAATTCTCTTCACCCCCTTCCACTGCACATTAGGCCAATTCTGATGAAAAGCCCCTTTCACACTTGATGTTATTTTCCAAAATTCCACTAAATCAAGACTATCAACACTAAAGCTAAACGCTGCGGAAGAAGTAATGAACAGACTCGATGATAGAAGTAGTGGTGACACAACTCATCTCTCACTTGCAGCAACATCCTCACCATTTGAAGAGGTAGAAGTCGTAGAGTTTGATGGGGCAGCGCAAAGGATTCTCCGGGTTTTCCGACTGCTCTGCATACATGTCATCTGTAACTGAAACAAGGGAAGATCTCAGGCTTCAGATCATCACTCTACCGTCACACCTGTACAGCCCACAAAACCAGCAAGAGGCCAGGTTGCCTCTCAAGCAAAGACCGCCGACACAGTTCCCAGGTGCCAGCAGATCCGCCCAGTGGCAGAGACAGAAGGGAGCGCTGGAGACAGAAGGGATGAGCTTGAGGTTTAGGTGCAGAGGCCGAGTGTAACAAGGGTGGTCCGGGGTAGTAGTTAGGAGAAGACACGAGTGACGGCACAAGCTGGAATCTGCAGGTAAAAGTAACTCGCTGATGGAACGCAGCATTTGTGGGGACGAAGGATGATCGACATTTGCAGGCGAGATCCTGCACTCGGTACTGATGTTTTTATATGACATGTTTAAGTCATGGTATGGGCTTTCCTTTTGTATTAAACCCGCCAGTGACAAGAAGGGTGGATAGGGTAGTGAGTGGATGGTTAAGCTCCTCCTGTGGGCGGTGGGAGATCAGGTAGAGATTGGGAGGCACTTGGGGCAGAACGGGCCAGGGGGCGGAGCAGATCCAATGGCAGCTCCTCTCTGACCACAGGCGTCAGCTGGGGCAGCAGCTGAACTCTGAGCGTATCAGAGGTTGCAGCAGTGGTCACACTGCAGGTTCAGCAAGAGGTGTGACTGCCAGGAGAGTGGTCTGTGAGGGCATAGCAGCAGCAGCCAGTGGCACTACACCTGGATGTGCTGTGCAGGTCAATGTCTAGACATGCAATAGTGATGCTCTGAATGTCAGGCAGGCAGTTCTGTGGTTGTAAACGAGACTTCCAGATGGTACCTCATCTCCCTAGTGCCAGGGTTTCATACACGGTTCAGAACCCTCTGAAACAGAAGGGTTAGCAGCCAGAGGTTGTGATCCATATTGGTGCAAGTATGTAGGTATCTAGAGAGACAAGGTCCTGTAAAATCGACCTGGGGAATAAGGCTGGAAACTGACAAACAAGGGCTGTAATCTCTGAATTACTCCCTGTGCCATGTGTCAGTGAGAATAGGAACAGGAAGATAGGTTGGCGGAATGAGGGGGTCAAGGAGTTGGTGCAGGAAGGAGGGCTTCTTTGGGATCTCTCCCAGGGCAGGGAGAGCTGTACAACGACAGAAGCACCTGAACTGGAGGGGCAACGTCTTGGAAAAGATGTGGAGAGGACCTTTCTCCAGAGTCTGTCTTGTGGCAAACACATTCAGAAATCTCTGGTGTGGAACAGACCAGAAACAAAGCAAAAACAAGAGTAGTGAACATACAATGGTTAATAGGTTATGTTTCAAATGTCCTTATCGAGTTCAATACTCATGACATTTAATGCTCAGCTTTTGTTGAGATTTCAGATAATCCATGGGAAGACTGGCTTGCCATTGTTACACAGGGTTGAAGTCTGTGCTGAACAACGTTACACACGGTTTGGAGTGGGAAGCCGCTGACCTTTCTGGCCGGTTTGATGCAGACCCAGTGCTTTCATGTAACGAATGCTTGTGCTTTTGTCCTTGGGATTCACCGGGTTCTTCTTTGTTTGTCGGACTACTTTAGTGAATGCCAGTTTCATGTGTTGCTCCACACTTTTCAATAGGAAGTACCTGAATGGAGAGAGCATGTCCAAGAGTTGTCAAACATAACATTAAAAAAATCTACAAGATCTGTATCCAAGCTTTAGCGTTTTCATCCCTGGGGAAAGATCTGCCTTATCTCAGTCTTGTATGGACAAACATTTTTAAGCGGTAACCTCCTGCTAGTTTGTGCCACATGAAGAAACATCCTCACCTGTCTTGACACCTGAAGGATCTTTGCCTTCATCAACACTAACCAGTATAGGCCCAGCCTGTCCAACCTTCATAAGTCATCCACTCTAGATGTTGAGCTAGTAAACCCTCTCGGTACTTCACTCACTATAGTTGCACAGAAGAGAAACAGTCCCTTCAGCCCACCAGCTCCATGCTGAAATAAGGAACCCATTACACTGCTCCAGAAGTGGCCTCACCTTCAGAACCCAAGCATCACCTCCCACCCTCCCTCCACATTCAATTTCTATCACCATGATAGTTGACCTGGTTACTTGCTGGACCTGGCCTTTGTGAACCTTGCTTTAGGACACGGTCCTTCTGCATTGCCTAGCTCTGCATCGCTCACTATTTAGATGACATGCGTGATTTCCCTGACAAAACGGAGCATACAGCACTGACTAGATCTCTGCCCACTCACTTACCTATTTCCCTCCTGTAGCCTCCTAGGTGCCTTTCACAACGCACCAACCTCCAAGATTGCAGCAACTGCACCTTCATCCAAGTCATTGCTAGAAATTGTAAAGGAACAGAGGCCCGATCCAGTGACAGGCTCCTCTTTACCAACCTAAACACATTTGTGCCTCCTCTGTATGTCCCATTAAGCACTGTCGCTGCTACACCAGCAGGATGCCACCGGCCGTGAACTATCACCTTCCACAAAAACCTTTGTCGCACCACTTTATCAAATGACTTGTGCAAATGAAAGTTCAGTGCCCCAGTTCCTCTTCAACAGCATGCTACTTCTTCAGAGAACTCCAGCACGATCCCACCTTCATGCAGATTACCTGGACCTTTTCACAGTGCCCTGCTATTAGGTCTTTAGAAATAACTTTAACATTTTCTGAAGAAGGGTCTCGACCCGAAACGTTGCCCATTTCCTTTGCTCCTTTGTTGCTGCCTCACCCGCTGAGCTTCTCCAGCATTTCTGTCTACCTACGATTTTTCAGCATCTGCAGTTCCTTCTTAAAAATTCTTTAACATTTTTTCTATGATGTTGAGCA
Source organism: Amblyraja radiata (assembly GCF_010909765.2). Taxonomy (NCBI): domain Eukaryota; kingdom Metazoa; phylum Chordata; class Chondrichthyes; order Rajiformes; family Rajidae; genus Amblyraja; species Amblyraja radiata. Next base: position 25,575,948 of record NC_045973.1, read on the forward strand.
AGATGCATGCATTATCCTGCCTCATCACCCACTCTTTGGTCAGACAACTGAAGTGTGATAAATTGTAAACTGAGAGCCGGGGGTGGACAGATTCACAACAATGTTTTATTCATTTTAAGCTTTCCATCTCATTCCTTTGTAAAATTAAGGTGCTACATTTTGCTATTTCCAATCGAATGAGTCTTCCCCATATCTACAGAATGTCGTAACTGAGTTACATTGACAAAGGTGAGAATTATTTTAGCTCATCACCCAAAAGAGGAGAGAGAGAAAATGGAAGCGAGGAGGGAAATGCATTTTTCTTTTAATTTGTTGGAGGGATTATCTCAGGATTACTTGTGAGATTTCTAATAACTGCTAAGACTGCTGCAGATATACACTTCATTCTCCTTCCCCCTTATAAAGGAAATAGTAACAGCAAACTAATATTCAGATGATATGATCAGAATAATAACAGGAAATAAGCTAAAATACCCAAAGTAAATGAAACATCCAACGGGAGACCCAATAGGAACCAGAAAGGCCACGATGCACATAGATTTACTGTGCCATCAGCAACTAATTGCACAAGAAGATCGTTCATAACCTACAAGTTTGTTGTATAACAAAAATGCTTGTGACAACTGTAATAAAGTAAGCAACCGTACATTAAGGAGGAGTTTGGGTTTAGGATTGTTGCTGGCACTCACTTGGTGTTGAAGAACATGAGCGTTGTAAGGAGGGTGGAAGGTGAGTGAGCTCCAAGCTGCTTGCATTCCCACAACATCTCCTCCGTGATGTGACTGGGGATCATGTAACCTATGAAACAACACATTGTTTTACTTCCCTCTGCATGCCTTGACAGTACCTAATGAATAAGTAGTCAACCCTAACTCCAATGCCACAGGCGGCTGTGAAGGCCAAGACAATAGATATCTTTAAGGCAGAGATTGACAGATCATGGAGAGTAGGCAGGAGAATGGGATTGAGAGGTAAAGATATACAAGCCATGATTGAATGGCTGAGTAGACTTGATTGGCCAAATTACCAAATTTTGCTTCTATAATTTATGAACATGATAATCCTAAGCCTACCCGTCTCTACAATCTAGAAAGATGAAAGATGTTCTCAATGAGGCAGACAAAATTCTTCTGGGGCTTAACAATGTAGTTGCAGAGCTGACATAACATGGATCATTTGTACCCAAGCTTACCCATGGCACAACAAGAACATTTCCAAGGTATAAATTGTATATTTTTGAATCTTGTGACCCAAGGTGGATTGAACAAAGTTCTAATTGGTGTAAAGGCAAGAGGTCCAGAGGCCTCAGTGTGCATGTACAGCGATTAAAATGCCCTGGATAAGTGTAAGACATTTACAGAGGTTAATAAATTGTTACTTGAAGAGCAGTGTACAGCAACTGAGATTGTGCTACAGCCAAACAAAATGCCAGTGGCTCCACACCTGGAGTATGGCTCTGGGACCACACCTGGAGTACCGCTCTGGGACCACCTGGAGTACCGCTCTGGCAGCACAGTATTAGACTGGCCCTAGGGAGTGCCACGCAGAATGACTGGAATGATTACACAGTAACAACACTGCCTCATTCTAAGGCCCAGAACCTGATCCCAACCCTGGCTGCTGGTTGTACAGTTTCATGCTCTCTCCGTGACTCAGTTTCTCTCCGGTGCTCGGGTTTCCTCTCATCCTCAAATATGTATCAGTAGGTTAACCTGTCTATACATTATCCTCAGTCAATGGCAAAAAGGATCAAAAGGGAGTTGAACATGTGAGAAAGAGCAAGTTGCAGGGAAAAGAGCAGAGGAATGGAACCAATTAGATCAATAGGGTTCGCGTTTTGGAAAATCATGGTCCAGATAGTTTCTCGGACCAAGCCCCTCATCCCACGGGACACAATGTGTTCTGCGGGGAAAACATCTACCACATGCAACAGTAACTGTGGCCGTGGCTGGCGCGGGCCTGAAACTCATCACTTACCCAGAGAGTTGATCAGAGGCTGCCAGTCCTTTAATACATCCTGCAGCCTCTCAGTGAACTTTGTATAGTAGATATCTGAAAATATATCATCTACTCGGCCATTTTCAAACAGATACTGAAAAAAAGTTCAAAAAGAAATTCCCAGTTTCATTGATTCTATAATGTCGATCCAGCATTTAATCTAAAGTCAAATGACTGCAGATGTTGGAAATCTGAAATAAAGTCAGAGGAAGTCCCTCTGCAAACTTAAAACGGGTTTGCCTTCTCTGTTTTATAATTCCTACGGATTACCGTTTCTCTCTTCATACCGAAGCTAATTAGACATCTTCTGTTTCTCCTTCAGATTTCCAGCATTGGAGTTTTTACTTACTTCAGTTGGTTGTGTCAAAACTGACTGCGCACACACGCACACACACACCCCCACACAGATAGGCAGAGACACAGGTTGAGACGCACATAGACACACACACACGGGCAGACACAGGCAGAATACACACATTGACAGAGACACACACTCACACACACCCAGAGACACCCAAGACAGGTGCAGAGACATACACACAGGCAGCGTCACATACATAGAGAGACACATACACCCACAGGGACAACCAAGACATGTGCAGAGACACATACACAGGCAGAGTAACACACAGAGACAGTCACACAAACACAAGCAGAGACACACATAAATACAGGCAGTCACACATACAGACAGACAGACAGAGATATGCACATACACACGCAGACAATGCAGGGATAGAGTTGTTTGGAAACTCTAGACTACTGGTTGGTACATTTAACTCAGTGATCAGCTGCTGTACCTTTTGAATGCAGAGACATACGTAGTAGAGCATATCTGGATTGTAGGCTTCCCCCTCGGGTGTGCGAGCCTCCTTCAGCATTAGACACAGTCCGTAGTTCAATTCTGCCACCGCTGATGAGAGGAGATTCTCCTGGAAGCGCAGCGGCTGACGGCCTTGCCAGAGAGAAGAGACAACATCACCGTGTGCTGTACAGCTCTGGCACCATCCCATTCACTTTGCAAGACTGACTGAACTAACTTGCCCCATTAGCAATGTTCAGACAAATTGTATCGAGGACAACATTACATTATTCCTCTCTTTGGAAATGAACATTTTCCAAAATCACCAACCAGTGGCACTGCCTTAAATAAAGTAGATGCCAACAGTGCTGTCACCTCCTGCAATGGAACGCGAAGAGGAATGTTTTGACAGAAATGTTGCCACTTCAAGCATCACCATATATCAAAAGCCCAAACTTCCGGCAGCTACAGTACAACATGCTCATTGTTACACTTATACCTGTAACTGTTCCTATTTAGTTCCTTTCAATCTCAATCGACTCTAATCCCAGTAACACAACCACTGAAGTAACAACAGTGCACTTGAAAGGCACTGCTAGGCTGGGCTTGTGTGCAAGATACAGTAACTGCAATTGTTAAACGGTAGAGTGATTTAAGACTGAGCCTGTGAACTCCCAAGCAAAGCCAAACACACCATGAAACGGGTGGAACAATAGGCAGAGGGTTCAAGGGAAGCAACTGTGATGTTTTCACCTCTTCAGAAAAAGGTCAAATTGCCCAGGGTTACTGACACACACACCTGGAGACTTTGGCAGCAAGCCACATCAGCTCTATTTGCCTGTTGTGCACAGTCAATATTAATTTAGTGCTTGTCTTTATTTCGGGAGCTTTATTTTTCCATTTGATGATTCCTTCCTTTGAAGAAATGCTTTTAAGATTGAACCCTGTTACAACTGCCCCTCTGGTATAACAGACTGAACTCTGGTACGCCACGTCCAATAACTTGTTGGTCTATGAACAAAGCCACACACCATCAACCAATGGTATGTACAATTACGTAGATAGCAGTCACTGATCCCAGAAAGTTGGGTCCCAAACAGAAGGCACAAGTGTAGAGTGGATACAAAACCAGATACAGTAGATTTACAAGTATATCTTTTTGGATACATGTCAAGTTATAGCTTTATAAACCTTTGGTTAGGCCGCACTTGGAGTATTATATGCAAAAAAAGAGCTGTGCAAACTCAGTGGGTTCGGAAACATCTGTGCAGGGAAACGGCAGAGGAAGGGTCCTGACCCGAAACATCACCAGTTCCCTCCACAGATGCTGCCTGACCCCTCGAGTTCCTCCAGCACTTTTGTTTTTTGCTCAAGATTATAGCATGTCCTTTGGAAGATTGTGAGCAGTTCTGGTCATCCCAGTACTGAAGGATGATGCAGAAGTTTACCAGGATACTCCCTGGATTACTGGGTATTAGCTGTAAGGAGAGGTTGGACAAACTTGGATCATTTCCTCTGGAATGTCAGAGGCTGAGGGGAGTATATAAAATGATGAGAGGCATAGATAGGGTAGACAGTCAGAACCTTTTCTCCAGGGTGGAAGTGTCAAATGTGAATATCAGACAATGGGAAAGCAAAATAGATTATTAACATTACTGATAGTGCACACATCAGTGGTCATCTGATGGCATACTCCTGGCCACATTGCTTTACCATGGCAAGGGAATTGTGGAGGTGTTCTTTTGCATCTCTGTGCAACCATGCACCTGAAGCAGGTAGGCATAATCTCTGATGTTGACCTACTAACACACAGCTAAGCCGACTGCACTGTGCAATGGTTCTGAGATCAAATTACTCAAATTTGCCCCTTCCCCAAATTTTGAAGATAATGAAATTCCATAACCCAAAATATGGGCATTTATGCCCAGACCAACATTTGCAACAGGTTATTTCAGCTGTAACAGCACTTACGGCCAATGGGGGCTGGCCTGTTCTCAGAGTCCTTGTCAAACTCGGCGTTCTTGGTCTCTGCCCAGCATTTCCAGACCCCAAGGCCTTCCTCTGGTTTCAGGGTGTTTGGCAAAAGCATCTCGGAAGCTGACATCGGCTGAGGCTCCATTTCGGTCACCTGCACTGCTTGGCCCTAGCGACCAACAAAAACATGCACAATTTTCATGACGATTACAATGCTCTGGCACAGTGAAAACCCACAGAAAACAGAGGCTCGCACTCAGATGCATCTGGCGCACTTCACATTCATTTATGCTGGAAACAGTAGAACATATCACGGCCTGTGGCCACACATCTTGGACAGCTTGTTTTGAAATTTATTGTTTTACGGTACAATTTTATCTCAGTTTCCATAAACATAATTTTGACGCAAACTTGGTCTGCAGAAGCATGATATACAAGAATTAACAGGCAGCTGATTTACAGTTAATGCATTGAATTAGTTTTGTGCCGATCTTGAGCTCTTCAGATGATGATTAAACTTCGTAGATAATAACCAAGTGAAGGTATGGTATAATATCAGAATGCATAAAACAAATGAGAAGTGTTAATAATGCTCTGCAAGGCCTGGTTTTTAATATAAATAATGTAAAAGGTCTCAATTACTGACAAGATTGAGTCAGAAATTGGTGTCCTGTTTAGCAACTCACTATAATCAATTTATCTGCTTATTTCCCTGAAGTCCTGCAATTTGATGTCATCCAACTCAAATTGCTCCCAAATAAAGGAGGTTGTAAGGCCATTTCTGAGGGTGATGAGAAAGTGGTTAAAGTACATGAACTATGGATACATAAATAGTGGCTTAGACTACACAGCAAGGTTGTGCTGAACTTAAACACTTGTTAGAAACATGGAAACACAGAAAATAAGGTTCAGGAGTAAGCCATTTGATTCTTCGAGCCAGCACCACCATTCAATATGATCCTGGCTGATCATCTAAAATCAGCACCCCATATCCCTTGACTCCTTTAGTCCTAAGAGAAAAAACTAACTCGTGAAAACGTCCAGTGAATTGGCCTCCACTGCCTTCTGTGGCAGAGAATTCCAGATTCACAACGCTCTGGGTGAAAAAAAAATGTCCTCATCTCAGTCCTAATTGGCCTACCCGTTATTCTGAAACTGTGAGCACTCTGGACTCCAACTTCGGGAAAATTTTTCCTGCATCTAGCCTGTCCAATCCCTTAAGAATTTTATATGTTTCTATAAGATACCCTCTCATCCTTGTAAATTCCAGTGAATGCAAGCCCAGTCGACCCATTCTTTCATCATATGTCAGTCCCGCCATCCCGGGAATTAACCTGGTGAACTAGTTAGGCCGTATCCAACTCTGACCACAATACTTCAGGAAAATATGAATATCCCAGAGATTTAGTGGAATTATCGCAGTGAGGGAATTTATGCAGTACAGAAACAGGCCCTTCAGCTGATCTCATCGGTACATACCGAGATGCCCCATCAAATCTAGTCCCAATTTTCCACATTTGGCCCATAATCCCTCCAAACCTCACCTTTCCATGAAGCTGTCCAAATATCTTTTAAATGTTGTTATTGTATCTGCCTCAACTGCATTTTCTGGCAGCTCGTCCATATACCTACCACTCTGTGTGGAAAAAGTTGCCCCTTAGTTTCCTATTAAATCTTTCACATCTCACAAACCTATGTCCTCTGGTTCTTGATTCCCCCTGGGTAAAAGACTGTGCGTTCACCCTATCTATTCCCCTCTTGATTTTATACACTATAAGATCACCTCTCAGCTTGCTGCGCTCCAAAGTGTAAAGTCCCAGCCTGCCCAACCTCTCACTGTAGCTCAGGCCTGTCAACATCCCTGTAAATCTCTCTGCCCTCTTTCAAGCCTGATGGCTTCTCGCCTATAGCAGGCTGACCAAAACTGAACATAATACTCCAAGTGTAACAACACCAATGCCTTGCACAACTGTAACATAATGTCACAACTTCCATATGCAATGCCCCAACTGATGAACATCAGTGTGTCAAAAGCCTCCACTGTCTACCCGTGATGCCACTATTAGGGAACTTTGTACTTGCACTACTAGGTACCTCTGCTCCACTACACTCCCCAGCCCCCTTTCACTGTGATGGTCCTGACCTGGTTAAATTTCCAAAAATGCACCACCTCCTGTTTATGCGAATTGTACGCAATCAGCTATTCCTGAGCCTACTTGTGTAGCTGATCAAGATTCTGCAGTATTTGTTGATAGCCTTCTTCACGGTCAGCTATTTTATACCACACATTTCAGAATCATCTGCAAACTTGCTAACCATCTCTTGTCCATTTGCATCCAAATAGTTTAAATAATCGAGCAACCAACACCGATCCATGTCACACCCCTAATCACAGGCCTCCAGTCTGAGAAACAACCCATCATCAGCCTCTGCTCCCCTCCTCTCCTCCCCTCCTCTGCCCCCCCCCCCCCAAACACATCTCCCATGCACAAATCAGTGTAATTTCTTTTGTCACGACTAATATCTCCTTTCACTGGTCAGGTGCATTATCAAATAGCATCTGATGATGGTGCATTACAAGTTCAAGTAGGTGCTGCTGATTGAAGCCCACACAGACCAGGATAGACGCTGTGACCACTCCGAGTGCATGCTCGACAGGATGCTACTGAATTACTACCACAGTTAGACGTTTCCCAGCAAACAGTCGGTCACCTCCTGCCTTACCTGTAGTTGTTGTTGCTGCTGCTGCTGCGGATCCCACAGCTGCACGGACTGGGCCTGTGCCTGGTACGAGCCTCCTACTGCCTGCACGGCCACTGGGATGTGGATGTTGCCATTCATGAACTGTGCTGGGAAGATGGTGTTGGCCAGCGTGTGAACCACCTCCTCGTGAGAGTTCTTCATTACAGACGTTACCATTTTATCTTTGTCCTCCTCCAGCTTCACGGCTGCCACAGCGCTGGGCGAGCTGCTGACGTGGACCACATTGTAGGCCTCCTGAGGGATGGCGACGTGCGTGGCTGTTTGCTGCTGCATGTCTGTACGAGGCTGCGTGGAGTACACGGGGATGGCCCAGGTCTCCCCACTGGGGCTTGTGATTGTACCAGCTGTGGTGGTATACAGGTGGGCGCTGTCCACTGTCAGGAGGTCGGGCCTCAGGGACACGTACCCTTGCTGCTGCCCCTGTGGAATGGCCAGCACGGTGGCCACAGGCTGCCCGGTGATAGTGTACGAAACAGTGATTGGCATGTCCACCTTGCGCTTCTTGACGGGCTGGAGGACGTTCGAAGTACTGGAGCGCCGGTCCCCCTCACGAGGGGAGCCCTGAGGCTGAGATGGAGAGAGGGTGCCCACGGTCTGGATCTGGATCTGCTGCGTCTGGCCGGAGATGAGCTGGGCCTGGATCTGCTGGTGCTGGATGTGTTCGTCAGAGATCTCCGACGCCTGGATCTGCTGCGAGGGCTGAATGTGCTGCACCGAGATCTGAGCCGCTTGCAGCTGCTGAGCCGTGCTGGGACTGTGCATGCTCTGCATCTGCTGAGAGGACTGCTGTTGCTGCGGCTGCACCTGCACCTGAATCTGGTCGGGCGATGGGTGGAGCTGGGGAGACATCTGCGTCGACATGTTCTGCGGAGATTGCTGCACCTGAACCTGCACCTGCAGAGAGCAGAGAAACACGGCCCGTTCACAGACAGAGCACTGACCTTCCTTCAGCTACACAACCATATCCATGTCTGTTTACAACAGCTCGGGCAAGAGTGGAGAGCGATTGTATGGGTCGGGACAAACGCAAACATTTAAACACCGAGTTTGACAATGTTGTAATTTCAAAAGGTTTTGCTTAATGATTACTTCTTTTGGACCACTCTCCCACTTTCAATACAGAATTGATTTGTGTGAATAAATGGCATTGCCCGAGAGATGACAATGAGGTTCAATATAATCATAGCCAGTCCAATGCACACAGCCAAGCTCTGTGAAAAAGTTGCCCCTCGGGATCCTGTTAAATCTTTCCCCTCTCACCTTAAACCTCAGCCCTATGGTTCTTGAATCCCCTACCATGGGAAAAATACTCTGTGCATTCACCCTATTCATCCTCTTCATGATTTAATACTCATCTATAAGATCACCGCTCATCCTCCTGTGCTCCAAGGAATAAAATCCTAGCCTGTCCAACCTCTCCCTATAGCTCAGGCACTCAAGTCCTGGCAACATCCTCATTAAACGTCCCTACACTTTCCAGCACAATGGCATACTTCCTATAGCAGGGTGATCAAAACAGCACAATACTCCAAGTGCAGCCTCACCAATGTCTTGAATATTTTTGCCAGTTGCATAAACACTGGTTAAGCAAGGATTTACTGCATTCCTTTCATTCCCAAACTACTGCCACAAGACTTCAATCTGTTGGCACAGATTTACTGCACTGACAGCTTTCGCTGTCAGAGGCAAGGCAATGTCCAGTTTAATGTGTGTAGTTCTGGTCACCCCATTACAGGAAGGATGTGAAGACTTGAGAGGGTGCAGAAGAGCTTCACCAAGTTGCTGCTGGATTAGAGGGTATTAGCAATCAGGAGAGGTTGGACAAATGGGTTGTTTTCCCTGGAGTTTCAGAGGTTGGAGGGAGACCTGATAGATGTATATAAAATTATGAGAGGTATCGAAAGGGTAGACAGAACCTTTTTCCCCATGATGGAAGTGTTCTATGTTCTAACTGCAAGTGGAAGCCACAGCAATAATGCCCCGTTCAACCAATTCGCAGGGAAGGCAACTCAAGCAAAATTGTAACCATATTTTCACTAAACATGAATCGGGCTCCATGGTAATTTATGCGGATATTTCCAGGTGAGGAGAGAGAATCACTGTTCAGAGAAGGGCCTGGCTAGACTTGAGGTGCCTGGAAAAAGGGCCTGGAAAGGAAATTATATACAAAATTATGATGGCCGAAGAATGAATGAACAGAAAGGGTCGATGTTCCTTGTTAGACAGATTGGGGGCACAGATTGGAGAAAGGATTATACGGGAGAGTGGAGAACCATTATATCACTCAATGAGCAGTGGAGACTGAATGGGTGATGAAAACAGAAACTAAGAAGATGGTTAAAAAGTCCCCAGTGACCACGTGAACGGCCCTATGTGCAGGGCTATGGTCTAAGGAATAGAGTTAACCCAAATTCCACTGACTGGCATGTACATACTGGGCTGAATGGCCTTCTTCCATGTCAGCAGTTTCTATAACTTGAATACATGTCATAGACAAGGACACTGCAGTCTTTACGACTAACAACGTCACTAAAACATATCAGCAGCACATCTTACTCTGACTATTGATCTGAAGGAATCATCTCATTGCTCTCATTGATATTTAAACCTTTTTTTCAGTTGCAACTTCGCAATAACAATGAATATAATTCCCCAAATATTCCTCTTTATCGGTGATTGTAGAACTAGAACCATTGCCCGTGGCCCATTGTGCAAGCCGTGGACCAGAGCCAGCAGCTAATGAGTTTAACAGCCAGTGTCCATGGACAATGAGATGGAGGTTGGTCGCTGGGATTTGAAGCATTCTAATGTGGACAGCTGTCACTAGTTGCAATAATTCCTCCCTTTCCAATCCCAAGGAAGAAAAACTTTCACTCTCGTCTGTCACTAACATGTGAAAAGATCAGGCATGAACTATTGAAACCCCGCTGCCAATAAATGATTGGTGTATCATTCATTATTCCTGGCTGGAAAGGCGTGCTGAGGTAGCAGGCAGTATGGTTAAGAGGCAGAAATACAAACTGTCAGGATGCGGCAAGGAGGGGGGGGGGGGCTCAACAGGATGTATGCTGTGGTCACAAAACGGCCCATGAACCCACTGCTGACAATAAAGAGAAAGGAAGCATTATAAGTGATGTAGATGGAAATATTAAACTGTAAATTAAGATTACGAGAATGGGCAAAAGTAAAGTAATTGGATCACCTAATAGAGAATAATTCCAAAAACTGGATGGAACTGAGAACTTACCAAATGGAGAGAAGCTAAGTGTGTGGACACCATCCGTTGAATGGTGGGGTGGGTGTAGGTTCATGTACATCGTGGAGAGTTACACAATGTAATGGAGACGACTAAAATGTGAATCAGAGAACTGGTGTACAAGTGTACAAGTGATGTCAGCTAGAACCCTGCCTCCTCTACCAACCTCCACATCTGTAGCAAGGACCATGTTCATGGGAGACTTGCAGTTGGACACCCCAACCGTATCTGCAGATGCCACCTGACTTGCTCTGATCTTCCAGCTATTTCTATCCTTGCATCTCCAAACAATGTTCTCCTGCCCAAACCCTTTGCTTTTCTCCAATATTTTCCTTCCACCTTTTTCCACACCCAACCCTCCCCCATTAATATCCAGAGCAGCTCCAAGGCTCTCATCCCACTTCCTGATTAGATTCACATTAAAATAGACACAAAGTGCTGGAGTAACTCAACGGGCCAGGCAGTATCTCTGGAGAACATGGATAGGTGATGTTTTGGGTCGGGACCCTTCTTGAGACTCAGTTATGCCTATTTTTAAAAAGTTCTCCTCTCTATGAAGTGAGTTCTGTGAGACCCTCCGTCACTACTCCCCTCAGTGACCCAATCGGAAGATGTCCTGACCACAAAATGTAACCTATACATGTTCTGTGGAGATGCTGCCTGACTCGTTGACTTACTCCAGCACATCGTGTTTTTTTTGTAAACCAGCATCAACAGTTCCCTGTTTCTTCAGACTCACACTAAACTGTGTCCACTCTACATGACCACTGCTCATTTCCCTCCAATAGTAATCCCTCTCACTAAGTCCAAATTCCACTTTCTCCATGAAGCAGCTTTGAAAATATTCTCTCCTCACAAACCTACATTGGGATTTTTGGGGAACTACATGTTTGAATTGCTCTCTGATTAATTCAATACAAGGCATGGAAAAGGAAAGCCTAAGTAGTGTCACTGGAGCATTCCTTTGGTCGTGACTTCCGCAATCTTCTACTCTGACATTTTTAACTGACTTGGAAATAAAGTTGGAGGAGATTGTTGAAGCCATACCTGGATCTGCTGAGCCTGCTGCTGAATCTGGTGCTCCTGCTGCTGCTGGACAGTGGATGTGACGGGACAGGCGAGCTCCAGCAAGGAACCTGCCACCTCGGTGCTGTCCGTGTAGATGCAGTTGCCGCCCTGCTGGTACACTGTCATGGTGGTCTGCTGGAACTCCTGCAAAGCCTCCGGTCCCTTTGCAGCCAATGACTCCAAGAACTCCTTCATTCTGTGTTGGGGGATAGTGCGTGCTTTCAACCGAATGTACTCCTCAAATGACATAGCGTTATCCAATGAGTTATTCATGGTTACAGTTACCTGTATTCCTAAACAAAGGTTTAGCAAAAATTAAGAAATAAAAAATAAATGTGCTATTATCTATCAATTCCACCTTATTCAACCCGCATCCGGTCAAGGAGATCAAGATGCTTCCAGGACCCCAGGGGAGTCAGTCTAGTCCGTCAGTCAGACAGGATTTGGGATGTGCAAAGATTAAGGGGAAAGGGGGAGGGGAGTCAGTCTACCCCACGACAGAGGTGGGAGGAGCTGTGCAGCTCTAGGTGTCTTAAAACATATGAAGATAAATAAATCTCTGTGGCCTGATCAGATATATCCGAGGACACTGCATAAAGTAGAGGAGAAATTGCAGAAGCCCTGGCTGCGATATGTGAATCAGAGTTAGTCATGGGCGAGGTGTGGATGACCAGAAGGGTAGCTAATGTTGTGCCTCTATTTAAGAAGGACTGCAAAGAAACACCTGTGAACCATAGACCAATATGCCCAACAACTATGGTAGGTAGGTTACTGGAGAGGATTCTGAGGGATAAAATATGTATGAATTTGAACAGGGGCTGATTCGGAATAGTCAGCATGGTTTTATGTGTGGGAGATAGTGTCTCACGAATGTGATTACGTTTTTTGAGGAAGTAACCAAGAGGATGGAAAAGCGCATGCATTATATGGACTTGAGTGAGCCTTTAACCGGCTGCTCTGGAAGGTTCGATTGCATGGGATCCAGGAAGAATTGGAGACAGGTGTCAGGGGTTATGGGGAGAAGGCAGGAGAATGCGGTTAAGAGGGAAAGATAGATCAGCCGTAATTGAATGGCAGAGTAGACTTTATAGGCCAAATGGCCTAATTCTGCTCCTATCACGTGAACTTACATAATTGACTTGGGTGGAAGCAGAGGGTGATGGTGGAAGGATGTTATTTTTTGGACTAGAGGCCTGTAAAGAGTGGTGTGCCTCAGGGATCGATGCTTGGCTTTTTGTTTGTCATCTATATCAACTATTTGGATACAAATGTACAAGGTATGATTAATAAGTTTGTTGATGATACAAAACTAGGTGTTATCATAGTTAACCTTTATTGAACTGCAGCAAGTAAGCATTTAATTGTACCATTGTCGGTACATATAACATTTAAATACTCTTGACACAGTGAAGATGGTTATAAAGAATTTTAGTGGGATCTTGATCAAGTGTTCTGAGGAATAGCAAATTAATTCAGATAAGTGGTTACATTTTGAGAAGTCAAACTAGGGCAAGATCGTCACAGTGAACAATAGGGCTGTGTGAAGTGTTGTCAAACAAAGGGATCTCGGAGTGAAGGTAGATAGTTCCCTGAAAGAGGTGTCAGAGGTAAATAGGGTGTTGAAGAAGGCTTTAGGCACGCTGGCCATCAATTGGGCAGAGTGTAAACATTGGGATGTTATGTTGCAGACATGACGTTGGCAAGGCCACACTTGGGAGGATTGTGTTAGGTTTGATCATCTTGGAGCAAGTTCAATTTTGAAAGGATTGAATTGAATTGAATACTTTATTGTTACATGTGACAAGTCAGTGAATTTCTTTGGGCGCATACCCAACGTATGCAAATAGTCACCACGTAAAGGGTCACAATGAGAAACAGAACTGGCCTAGGAAGGAACTGGTCGAGGAAAACTGGCAAACAAAACTGTAATTGAACGCTGGTAAACCTTTAAACTGGCGTCATCCTTTTCCAGTTCCCCATTGTTTCAATTCCCCCAACTTTCTAAAAATTACGTACTCATTAAATTCCCCTGATGATCTACACACCACAACACACAGGGATAGAAAACTCCAGGGATTTACAACTCTGCAAGAAGAGTGGTGAGTCTGTAGAATTCTCTGCCACAGAGGGCAGTGGAGGCAGGTTCTCTGGATGCTTTCAAGAGAGAGCTAGACAGGGCTCTTAAAAATAGCGGAGCCAGTGGATATGGGGAGAAGGCAGGAATGGGGTACTGATAGGGGATGATCAGCCATGATCACATTGAGGGGCGGTGCTGGCTCGAAGGGCCGAATGGCCTACTCCTGCACCTATTGCTATAAGAAGTTCCTGACTTCCCCACTTTAAATGATTGCCTCTCATTTTATAATTGTCACATCATAAGACCATAAGACATAGGAGCAAAATTAAGCCATTCAGCCTACTGAGTCTGCTCCGCCATTCAATCATGGCTGATCTATATTCCCCTCTTAACCCCATTCTCCTGCCTTCTCCTCGTAACCTATGACACCCTTACTAATCAAGAGCCCATCAGTCTCCACTTTAAAAATACCCAATGACTTGGCCTCCACAGCCGTCTGTGGCAATAAATCCCACGGATTCACCATCCTCTGACTAAAGAAATTCCTCCTCATCTCCTTTCTAAAGGTACATCCTTTTATTCTGAGGTTGTGTCCCTTGATCCTAGACTCTCCCACTAGTGGAAACATCCTCTCCATATTCACTCTAACCTTTCATTATTTGGAAGGTTTTCATGGGATCCCTCCCTCATCCTTCAAAACTCTAGCGAGTAAAGAACAAGTGCCAACAAACACCCTCATACTTTAACCCACTCAGCCCCAAAAACATTCTCGTAAATCTCGTCTGGACCCTCTCCAACGCCTGTACAGCCTTCTTCAGATATGGGGCCCAAAACTGCTCACTCCATGCTAACCAACTCATCCATGCTAACCAAGATGCCCATTTATGCTAATCCCATTCTAATGGATTTTAAATGTTCTAATTGTACCTACCTATACCAGCCCCTCTGGCAGCTCGTTCCATAAACATACCACTGTTGGCATGAAAATCGCCCCTTCAGATTCCCTTTAAATCTCTCACCTTACACTATGGCCTCTGATTAGAATCCTATACCCATGGGGAAAAAGACCATCTCAACCCTATCTATGTCTCTTAGAACTTTATAAACCTCCACAAGGTGGGCTGAACAGCCTTTTCTGTGCTGTACTGTTCCAAGTTCACCCTCAGTCTGCTTTGCTCGAGGGAAAACAGTACCGCCTATCCAGACTCTCCTTATAACCCAACCCTTCCAGTCCAGGGAACTTCCCCATGCATCTTTCCTGCACCTTCTTGGCGGAGTCACAGCCTTCCAGTTGGTTATGCTGCAGTTAGTGTTAGGTCACAACCAGAAATGCACCTAACACTAACTGCAGCCTAGCCAACAATTTGTATAACTCCTAGTATACTACAACGACTGGCACAGATTCCATGGCCGAATGGCCTTGTTCTGTGCAGTCATAATTCCATCATTCTAACCGCCTACAATCAAATCAGTCCCTCTCCTCTATAGAACCACTTTAGTGGTTTATATCTGCTCTAGTTTGCTGATCCTGCACATAATTAATGATTCCAATAATTGCGTTGTTTCTCTGCTAACATCAGAGATATAGGCCGTCATTTAAAAAATGTTGATTTCCTTCTTAAAAGCTTACAATAAGAGTGCTTATCTACTGAAATCTAACAGAAAGGATGCAAGAATGTATGAGTGCTCTCCAGGACAGGAACTGCCAGCCTATGGGATACTGTGCATGGATCAGGCTATCGACTGTCGAATACACTGAGGACCAACAGGAAACAGTTCACCTTTATCTGCCTCTTGTTGAGCTATGTTCCAGGGTGAACATTTTGTCTCCCACCATTCTGGTCACTAAACTGACTCTACATCATCAAATGACAACATCCACATTGAACTGTAAAATATATGTGGCTGCTCTGTTTGGTATGACTGAGTGATGCTGACCATTCTACCCTGAAGGTGTGAACTGTGATGATGTGGGCAAAGCCAACATTGCTACCCAGCTCCAACCTCTGCCTTTTAGCTACTTGAACAAGAGGAAAAGATGCCCCTGACACTGTGCGGAATTTTGCACTCATTTTTACTGACCGTGATGGAGCAGTGATGTTTCCAAATCAGAACAGAGGATTAATTGCAGGTGGTGGTGCTTCTATACACCCAATTCCTGTTCTGTGGTTGAGATAACTGGCCTCTGACAAGTATTTGGCATTTGACATTTTTAAATTTCGTTGTATATGGTTCATGTTACAATGACAATAAAGAAACTATTCTATTCTAGAAACTATTCTATTCTATTCTATTTTCCTTAATGCTTTACCCTTTATTTAATTTCATCAGGTCACGCAATCAAATACTGACGATAGAGGACACTCCATTTCACCTCACCTTTGGGATTCAGCTGAGTGCAGGCTAATACCACAGCCTCTGCACAATCTTGGTTGTGCAAACTGAACTGAGGGGAACATTGGTAGAAACTCATCATGAGGATATCAAAGCTAAACATAGCCCTTTAGGGAGAAAGGGTACGGATCACTGAATAGTAAGAATCTTCAAGGTCTTGAATGCACAGTATTTTCCATATGAGTTAGTGCTTCGACAGACTGATTTGATGAGTTGTTCAAATCTGAGGCTAACTTTAATAAAACAAATCAACACACAATGGCTGCCATACTCCAGCACCTTGCTGAACACCTTTCTACAGCAATTGTAAACTGCATGGTTCCAATATGGTGCCAACCCTGGGATCGTTGAGAGGATCAACAGCTGGATGGGGATCTCCCCACCAAGATTATGTTTGACCAACTGACCAAGCCAACATGTATAGTGGTCACAACTAACCTGGCAACCCAAGCATAGGCTTCCCAACTTCCCCTCGCATTCCTGTCCATGTAACTCTCTCTAACCCCCATCACACATTCAAATTACTGAGTTAAATGAAGGGAACGGATCTAGATTCCCAGCACTAAGTGCATGAAAATAAACATTTTAGCCAAGGTCTGTAGCAAAATATAACATGAATTTAGCACGCATGCAGATTTCCAGCGGCTCAACATATTACAATTTAAAATCTGTTCTTCCGAGTGCATGACATGTATGCCAGTTCTGTATATATAAATGGGGAGTCTAATAAGATGGCTTGTACAATGATTCTAGAGTCACACAGCACAGAAAGAGGCCCTTCGGCCCAACGCCTCATCTAAACTAGCCACATTTGCCCAGGTTTGGCCCATATCCCTCTAACTCTTTCCTATCCATGTAGGCCCCTCTATCCCATTCCTATCCATGTACCTGTCCAATTGTCTTTTACTTGCTGTTATAGTACCTGCCTCAACTACCTCCTCTGGCAGCTCATTCCATATACCCACCAATGTTTGTGTCATCTGCAAATTTACTCATCTATATTTTCATCCAATTGAGTCACAAGCCATGGAGAAGAGGGCAAGGTATAGGAACGGGGGGGGGGGGGGGGGGGGGGGGGGGGGGTGGCAATTATACAGCTGGAAGGGACATGGGCTGTAAGGTGTAGGGAGGGGAACAGGAGACACCGATAGGAAAATCTAAATATATCTGCAGTTACTCACGACCTGAAAGAAAAACAGAAAACAGTGGAAACGGTCAGCAACTCAGGCAGCATCTGTGGACAGGGAGAGAGAGTTAATGCCTCAAGCTGGAGAACCTTCCAATTTTGAAAGAGAAGGACAAATAATTCCCAGTCCTGACACTAGCTTTCAACGTGCACAAAGTGTGCTGGGGAAAGAGGGTCACTAGGGGAGGGTGGAGAGTGGGTCGTTGGGTATGGAGTTGGGGGTCAACAGGGTCATTGAGTGGGTGTCAAGTTGGGGCTATAGAGGGCGGGGAAGAGGGGGTCAATGTGAGGGGCGGGGAAAGAGGGGCGAGAGAGTTAAGGGGGGCGGGGAAAGAGGGGGCGATAGGGTTAACGGGGAGAGAGGGGAGGGGGTTAATGGGAGGTAAAGCGGATGCAAAGAGAGGAGCAAAGAAGGGGGAAAGCAGGAAGGGTTGAATGTCGGCCGGCTCCGCCCCTCTGAGGGCCGCCCCGGGCTTTAGGCCCGGCGTCTCTCCCCGAACTCTGCGTTGATAAGGCCCCCGGGCCCGGTTGGACGAGACGCCACCACTCACCCAGGCCGCGGCCTAGCGCTGGGCCGCCGCTCCTCGGGCTCGCTGCCTCCCACCCGCCGGTCGGTCGGCGTCGCGGCGCCAGGAGCGCGCACGCAGCCGGGGTCCAGGCCTGGCGGGTGCGAGCCCGCAGCGACCCCGGGAGCCGGACGTGCGCGCCCGGGAGCGGCCTCCTCCCCCGAGGCCCCGCTCCCTCCGTGCCAAAGATTCTGTAGCGGAGCTATTGGATCTTTGGTCCGAGCCGGGCCTCGGCATCCACGGCCTGGGCACAGCCCGAGGCTCAGGGCTCGACCGCGCCGCCCTCCGGCACCGCCCGCCTCGGTCGGGTCGGGTCCGGTCCGCCCGGCATGGATTAGACCGGCGCGCCCGAGCTAGCGCTCACCTGGGGCCGCCGTCGCGCTGCTGCTGCCCGCCGGGCCTCCCGCTCCCGCCGCCACCGCCCGGACCTTATTGTGTTGCGCCGCTCTAATCCTCACACGGCGCCATCTTGCCGCCGCCAATCAGCGCAGCCCGCCCCGCAACTCTCGCGAGACTCTGCCCGCTCGCCTGCCTGCTTAAAGGGGCCGCGCCCGCCCCCTGCAGCCCGCTCGGCCCCTCCGCCCCCTGCTGCCCGCCCGCCCCCTGCAGCCCGCTCGGCCCCTCCGCCCCCTGCTGCCCGCTCGGCCCCTCCGCCCCCTGCAGCCCGCTCGGCCCCTCCGCCCCCTGCAGCCCGCTCGGCCCCTCCGCCCCCTGCTGCCCGCTCTGCCCCCTGCAGCCCGCTCGGCCCCTCCGCCCCCTGCAGCCCGCTCGGCCCCTCCGCCCCCTGCTGCCCGCTCGGCCCCTCCGCCCCCTGCAGCCCGCTCGGCCCCTCCACCCGCTCTGCCCCCTGCAGCCCGCTCGGCCCCTCCGCCCCCTGCAGCCCGCTCGGCCCCTCCGCCTCCTGCGGCCCCTCCGCGG
This sequence comes from Amblyraja radiata, assembly GCF_010909765.2. Classification (NCBI taxonomy): domain Eukaryota; kingdom Metazoa; phylum Chordata; class Chondrichthyes; order Rajiformes; family Rajidae; genus Amblyraja; species Amblyraja radiata. The sequence continues at coordinate 25,594,950 of NC_045973.1, forward strand.
CCCGCTCGGCCCCTCCGCTCCCTGCACACCCTTTCAGTCCCTCCAATCCCTGCCACTCCAGGGAGTCACCCAGCCCTTCCATACACAGAAAACTATCCAAACCTCTAATCCCTTTTTGTTCTGCCGTTAATTTACTATCTGAATGAAGGTAACAGAGCTGTACACTACGGAAGTGGACCCTTTGGCCCAACCTGTGCATGCCGACCGCGTCCGCATACCAGACTAGTCCCATTTGCCCCATGTCCCACTAAACCCTTTCTATCCATATATCTGTTCTAATATCTTATATAAACCGTAATTGTATCTGCTGCAATAGCTTCCTCTGATACGGACTACCTCTGTAGTGAAAATTTTGCCCACCAAGGTCCCTCCGTAATGTCTGCGCCCTGTTCGTGGTGAGAGTACTAGGGGCAGGAGGTGGAGAGCAGAATTCTTAACATTCACCACTCTCTGGGTGAAAAATAAAATATCTTATTCGCAGACTCCTTACTTTCAGATTGTGGTCCCTGGTTTAGATACCCTGGCCTGGGAAATCATCCAGCTTCTGGAACAACAAAAAGTGCCCGAGGAGCTCAGCAAGTCAGGCAGCGCCTGTGGAGGGAATGGACAGGCAACTGTTTTAATCGGGTCCCCTCTGCAGATGGCGCTATAGATGCCGTCCCACCCATTGAGTTCTTCCAGCACTGTGTTTCGCACCAGATTCCAGCATCTGCGGTTCCTTGTGTCTCCATCCCTGCTATCTTGTTCAACCCAATAAAGATTCCTTAAGTTCCAATGAGATCACTGCTCCTTCTTCCAAACTGAGTGAAAAAGTCTATGACAAGGTCCCACACAAGAGATTAGTGTGCAAAATTAGAGTACATGGCATTGGGGGATAGGGTATTGAATGAAATGGTTCTTCTTGGTACTTGGTTTCCTGGTCTTCCAAAAATATTCCAAGTGGAATTTAAACTGGAAGTGGCGGAGGGTGGACTTAAGCAAAAAAGGGTTCTTGGAGAAAAAGAGCTACCTTAAATTTAGTTGCATCTGGTTGGGTAACTATAGTAGGATGAAGACTATTCCATGCTTTAATTGTGCGGGGGAAGAATGAATTGCTGTACACATCTGTCTTGGTAGCTGATATCTTAAATTGGATCGAATGCCCTCGTCTGCTCCTAATAGCTCCTAATAGGTTTGGGTTTGGTGTAGGTTTGGTAATCTATGTCGAGCTGGCCTTTTAACATTCTGTAAAAACAGATCAAACGATGAGCTTTACGTCTGTCTTGGAGAGGGTTCCACCCCAGTGAATTCAGAAGTTTGGTAATACTCGCTTCTCTCTCATAGGTATTAGTAACAAATCGGGCTGCATGTCTTTGGACACGTTCGATGGAAGAAATGTTTTTATTTGTGTATGGGTCACATGCTGCAACTGCGTAGTCCAAATGTGGTTTAACGAGGGTGAAGTATAACTTCTCAAGTCAAGAAGTTTAAGTCAAGAAGTTTATTTGTCACATACACATACGAGATGTGCAGGGTTGCCCTCTCTCTCCTGTCTTGTTTGTCTGCTGTATTGAACCTTTTGCCGAGTCCATCAGGAAGGATGCGAGCATAAGAGGAGTGACATTGCCAGGCAGTGGGGGCATTCAGGTCAAGACCTCCCTGTACATGGACGATGTCGCCGTCTTCTGCTCGGATCCAAGGTCGGTCCGCAGATTGATCAGCATCTGTGACCAGTTTGAGTCGGCCACGGGAGCCAGGGTGAACCGCAGGAAGAGCGAGGCCATGCTCTTTGGCAACTGGCCCGACCGATCTTCCATCCCCTTCACCATCAAGCCTGACTTCTTGAAGGTGCTGGGAATCTGGTTCGGGGGGCTGAGTCGAGTAACAAGAATTGGCTGGAGCGGATAGCCAAGGTGGGGAGGAAGCTGGAGCAGTGGAAGCAACGCTCCCTCTCCATAACCGGGAAAAATTTGGTCATCAGGTGTGAGGTGCTCTCGGGTCTGCTGTACTTGGCACAGGTGTGGCCTGTCCCTCCCTCCTACGCCACGGGGATCACCCGGGCCGTCTTCCAGTTCATCTGGGGGTCGAGGATGGACCGGGTACGACGGGTCACCATGTACAAGTCGGCAGACAACGGGGGCAAAAGCGTGCCCAACGTCGCCCTCATCCTGATGGCCACCTTTGTGTGTGGCTGCATCAGGCGGAGTGTAGAGCCAAGGCACGTGGGCACTAAGTGCCACTACCTGCTGAGGTTCTACCTGTCCCCGGTGTTGCGAAGGATGGGCCTGGCGCAGATGCCACGCAATGTTCCAGTCAGCTGGACATTGCCGCCCCATCTGACGTCTGTTGACAGGTTCTTCCGGACCAACACCTTTGACCACAAGTCCATCGGGCAGTGGTCAGCACGTAATGTCCTGCAGGCACTGCAGGGAAAGGACTCGATGGATCCGGTGGCGTGGTTCCCAGAGCAGACTGCCCAGCTTGTCTGGCAAAATGCCTCATCGCCAAAACTGACCAACAAGCACCAAGACCTGGCTTGGCTGGCGGTGAGGGGAGCCCTCTCGGTTAGATCCTTCCTGCACCGTCGGAACCTCACTACCAGCGCACGCTGCCCCCGGGACGGTTGCTATGGAGAGGAGACGGTTGCCCACCTCTTTGCAGAGTGTGGATTTGCAAAACGAGTCTGGAGAGGTATGAAAGGGTCCCTGGAACGATTTATCCCGAACAGCTCCGTCACAGAGGACTCTGTGATTTACGGACTGTTCCCAGGGACACATTCAGAGACTGACATCGAGTGCTGCTGGAGGGTCATCAACTCGGTGAAAGACGCTCTTTGGTCTGCCCGAGCGTTGCTCACCACCCAGCAGAGCGAGATGTCCGTCGGGGAATGTTGCCGACTGGCCAACTGCAGACTGCAGGAGTACGTGCTAAGGGACTCGCTGAAGCTTGGTGCAGCCAACGCCAAGGCTCGGTGGGGGAGGGCCACAGTCTAGGGTCCTTCCGCTGCTGGACATGGGGGGCACAGTATGGTGGAGACGCCCCTCAAATTAAATTAAGGGAAGGTATCCCACACCAGGGGGCCACATGAGTGGCACAGGTGGGGGACATCTCTTGTGGAACTTGAAATGTCAGATGGAAATTTTCGCACTGTGTACACATTGTATATATTTATTACTTGAACAGGGGCCACAGAGTGGCACTGGTGGGGGACTGTTTGGTGAAATTTGACAAATGTAAAAAAAATTGTACTGGAAAAAGTTTGTATAGTCTCCGAAAATGTCGGATGAATTTTGTTGGAATGGTTCAGAAATTGTATATATTTTCCAATTGAATAAAGTATATTTTGAAATTAAAAAAAATGTGCAGTGAAATGAAAAGTGGCAATGTTCGCGGACTTTGTGCAAAAAGACAAATAAACAAACAACCATACAAACTATAAACACAATCACATATTCTTTTACATATTAAATATTGTGGGCGGAAGGAAAAAACGTTCAGTAAAGTTAGTCCCTGGTGAGATAGGAGTTTACAGTCCGAATGGCCTCTGGGATGAAACTCCTTCTCAACCTCTCCGTTCTCACAGCATGGCAACGGAGGCGTTTGCATGACCGTAGCAGCTGGAACAGTCCGTTGCAGGGGTGGAAGGGATCTTCCATGATTTTATTGGCTCTGGAGTTGCACCTCCTGATGTATAGTTCCTGCAGGGGGGCGAGCGAAGTCCCCATAGTGTTCCCATCTCCTAGATAAAATTTGAACAATGATGAAAGTTGCGTCTCAGAAAATTTAGGACACCTGTTGCTTTCACCGTTGCATGATGAGTCTGACCATTCCAGCGTAGATCGTTCTGTAATTTGATGCCAAGGTACTTGATCTGTTTAAATTCTTCGAGGGTAGCACCAAAGATATTGTATGATGTTTCGCCTGGTTTCCGCTTTCTGGTGACTCGCATGGTTTCACATTTGGAAGGGTTGAACTGCATGCCCCATTGTTGTGACCACTCAACCATAGTATCGAGATCTTTTTGCAGAGCATCTTTATCATCAGCTGACTTAATTGGACGGTACAGCAAACAATCATCAGCGAATAGTCTGGTCGTAGTTGTGACTTTTTCATGAAAGTCATTTATGTAAAGCAAAAACAGATGTGGGCCATGTACTGTGCCCTGAGGTGTACCACTCAACACTGGATGCCAACCAGAGCTTTTTCCATTCACACACACGCACTGAAGACGTTTTGTCAGAAAACTGGAAATCCATCGTTTCGTGTTGGAACGAACACCGTAGAAGTCAAGCTTCCGAAGCAGTCTCTGGTGTGGGATGACATCAAATGCTTTAGCACAAAGTCTAGCACTACTAAATCCCGTGATGACATTGCTATCAAGGTGCTTGGCCAGGTCATTTGTCATCAGGACAAGCTGAGACTCGCATGATCTATGCCTTCTAAATGCATGTTGGTTGTCAGCAAGAATGTTATGTTTGCTAAGGTGTCTCATCAGATTACTATCGATTAAATGCTCCAACAGTTTGCAGCACATGCTTGTTAATGAAACAGGACGATAATTCGCCGGGTTGGTGGTTGAACCCTTCTGAGCAGTGATGTTAGCCTTCCTCCAATCCAGCGGAACATCACCCGAGTCAAGCGACTGTTGGAAAATGAACTGCAAAACAGGAGCCAGTTCTTCGGCCTCGATCTTGAGGGCTTGATTCTGTATCTGATCTGGTCCAATAGCTTTTGTTGTATTGGTGTTGAGCAGTAACTTCTTGACATCTTCAACCTCAATTTTAATAGCAGGCATATCAGCATTCGGGCTGGGAGGTAGATCTGGATGCTCTTGTTTAAGGAAGGACATATATGCCTTGGCATCTACCCAGACTGACTCCTGGGATGAGTGTATTAGTGTCTTAAAATTTTTACTTATTTACTGTGCAGTCCAAATCGTCTTATCTGAAAAATTCATGCTTTCTCGAGTTATTAATGAAAATGTTCAAAACTTTGAAAAAAACAGCTGTCTTTCGCTGATGACATCACAAGTGCTGCGAGTGACATCACCCCCCCCCCCCCCCCACAACTCTCCCTCCCCCCCCCCCTTTACTCAAAAGTCAGGCCATCGACTGAAGATCAAAGATTATAGCTGAAGACTCTGGCGGCCCAACTCGCAGTCCTTCTTTGGTCGACGATCGCCCACTCGCGCCTCGGCTTGGGTCCGATCCTCGGCTCAGGTCTGGTCCTCAGCTCGACCCACGCCTCCCCCCCCCCTCTTTCTCTGTCTGCTCCTCTCTCTGCCCCCTCTTTCCCTACCCCCCTCCCTCAAGGGAGGTGGTTTATTGTGTGTGTGGGGGGTGTGGTTAGTGGGTGTGGGGGTTGGTTAGTGTGTGTGTGTGTGTGTGTGTGGTTAGTGTGTGTTATTTGAGGGGACGGATCCCAATGGGTCCCACTTGGTCTAGTCTCTAGAATTATAAAACACGGATGTTGAGTGTGTGTGTGTGTGTGTGTGTGTAATCACATCTTCTTGAAAAAACGACACGCTAACGGTACATTTTTTACATATTCCTGTAGAGATTTATTTAGAGTCCGAAATTGCCTTATCTGAAAAATGAATGCTTTATTTCTCGAGTTATTAATGAGAATATTCACAAACCTGAAAAACGTTGAAAGAAACCGGCATCTTTCGCTGATGACGTCACAGTGGGTCTGCGCACTGTGTTCCACTCGCTGCGAGTGAAGAACAAGCTCTCGGGTCGGGTCTCTCATCCCCTCTCTCTCACCCCTTCTTTCTCCCCCCCCCCTCTGCCAAGCCTCTCTGCCACCCCTCCCCTCGTATTTATATAAAACAATGAGCCCAGCACCACCTTCTCCAGCCTCTCACTGACCAAGCTCATCACCATCCGTCTGTATGTGTCCATGGGATGTCTTACACTAATGTCCCTTTATAAATTACCATGTTACTGCTGAAGATAAGGTTTCTCATTCCCTTTAGAGAGAGGAGGTACCCATTTGGCCCATCGAGCTCATGCTGGTTCCAGTAGTCCTCTACGTCCTGTTCCCCGCTCCGCTGCAATGTCTCCTCTCTCACGTTCCCATTGAACCTTCTGCTTCCTCCACCAACCGCCTATGCCAGAGGCAATGTACAGTTAACCCAATACCCGCACATATCTAAAACCTCCGGGGTAACTCCGCACAGCCAGCACCTGAGGTCAGAATCGAACCGGGGTATTTGGTACCACGTGGCAGCGGCTCTACCAGCTGTACCACTGCGCACCATCGTACTACGAGTTGTGTTTCTGCAGAAACAAGGTGACTTCAGGAATGGTGCTGATAGCCCAGGGCAGGCCTGTCATAGGGGCTGGGGAATGTGCCAGTTAAAGGCTGGGGCCCCAGAGGCCTGTATTGCCTGCCCCACTGCAGGAGTCAGCACAGAGCACCAGCGACCCACGGACCCCAGCCTGGAACCCCCGCGGTGAGGGAGCCCAGTGCTCCTCATGGTTCCCGGTGGGAGGGAGTCCCCCAGCGGGGAGGGAACCCCCCACGGCCCCGGCACTGTGTGTGGCCCCTTGCCACAGCGTGTTGCAACTCTCATTCCACACAACAAGTCAGGGCTCCAAAAAGCATTGCTTTATTCTCAAAACTGACCACAGCTTGCTGCATGAACCCTAAGCTGAACAGAGGCAGTGAGAGTGGGGGGTAGAGGTGAGAGGCGAGGGAGGGGCAGGAGGAGGAGGAGAATGGGAAGGAGGTAGGCAGGACAGAGAGTGCGGGGTGGGAGGCCATGGGGGGGGCATGGTGACACAGTACAGATCTGTCAATAGAACAATGAAATATCATGAACAAAACACACAGCACACCAGGGATTGCAGTACGATCTCCACTCCTGTTGATCTGCGGCACAGCTGGTCAATGTGTGGGTCAGTTTTCCTGCTGCCAGCTCATGCACTGGGGTGACAGAGTGTGGCCCAGCGTGCCGGGGCTCCAGTTGTGTAGAGGCAGATGCATTGGGATGGTGGGGGTGTGTTCACCGCTCGAGCTCAGATTCTGCAGACGAGTTGTGATTGATGGAGCAAGCACAACCCTCGGTTCTTCCACCCCGCGTGAGACAGTCCAGGCCCGGGGTTGTTCACACCCTCTGCCCTCACATCTTTCCTGGGTCTTCCTTCAGTGTCACTGTTCTGTTAAACACCAACTGCAGAGGGGAGGGGAGGTTGGGGGAAGATGAGAGACACACACACTGGCACCAAAGTTTGGGAATGAGTCGGCCCGGTGTGGGCAAACAATATCACTCGCACACCCTCCCTCCCTCTCCTGCCATGCACAGTAGCTGCACCCTCTATACAGTACGCCACGCTCACAGGCCCAGTCTACTCCAACAGCCTCCCCCAACCACAGTGCCCCCCCACCAGGAGCACAGCACAATCAAGTGCTCATTAAGGGAGACTGCCCTGGAGGGCAGCCTTGCAGAGGTGAGGGGAGGGGACAGGAGAACGGCATTGGGCCAGGGTAGGTAGGTTCTGCCTGGTTTCCCTGCCTCAGCCTGTCATAGGAAGAAGATCCCGATCCGAAACGCCACCTATCCATGTTCTCCAGAGATGCTGCCTGACCCACTGAGTTACTCCAGAGATGCTGCCTGACCCAATGAGTTACTCTGTGTCTGTATTTGGAAGTTACCGCTACCGCTAACTCTCCCCATAAGTCTTGGTTCGCAGCGAGAGGCTTCAGTCGGTTACAGACTAGGGGAAGGTCCAAACCGACACCAACACCACTGATCGCGTGCGTCACCAGCATCCGCCGACACACCGCCTGGTAACGCCACACTCACCCGCTGCTCCGTGCTGTCGGGATCCAGAGAGAAATAACCCACGCGCTCAAACTGGAACTTGTCGAACGGCCGGGCAGCTCGCACAGAAACGTCCAGCAGAGCCGCTGGGATCAGCTGCATGGAGCTCTGGGGAGAGATGGAGGCACGGTGATACCGTGCGTGGAGTGATTAATGGAGGTGTGGGGGTGGTGGGGAGATGGATGACTGACATAGTGCACTGAGAGCTTCCCCCAGCTCCCATGGTGTCTTTCAGGGAGCGTGGGTGGAAGCCATCATGATGAGTCAAGCGATGTACTTTGAGGGGACCAGCAAGGGCAGGGCATGCACAGGGGTATTGAGGGACGTCGGTGTACAGATCCAGGGGTCAGTGGACGAGGCAGCACAGGGCGGAGGAGGGTGCAGGGCATTAGTGGGCACAGAGAGCAGGGAGATGGTGGTATAGCTTCATCAAACACTGGACTGGGTTCACCGTGACCTTGGGCTGTGCTGAGAACTCACCAGTGCCACGGTGACCAGTGCCACGGTGACCAGTGCCACGGTGACCAGTGCCACGGTGACCAGTGCCACGGTGACCAGTGCCACGGTGACCAGTGCCACGGTGACCAGTGCCACGGTGACCAGTGCCACGGTGACCAGTGCCACGGTGACCAGTGCCACGGTGACCAGTGCCACGGTGACCAGTGCCACGGTGACCAGTGCCACGGTGACCAGTGCCAGCCCCATCCGTGGCTCAGGACCTCAGGACCCACACTCACCGGGTTAATGTCGCTCAGGAAGCCACCGGGCACCTCGGCCGAGTCCTCGGGGCACTTGTGGATAAAGCTGCAACACAGTGGGTCATCATGTCAGCTGCGGCACAGAGATACCCCCCCCCCCCCAGCCCGAGACACCACCCACCCCCCACGGGAAATGAGCCCCTCCCCACGGCCGGCTCCTTGGGGCACTTGTGGAGGAAGCTGCAACACAGAGGTTCATCACGTCTGCTCCGGCACAGAGACCCCATGGTAAACAAGATACACCCACCCACCCCTGCCCTCAGTCAGATACCCGGGACAATTGCGGAGGAAGTTGCAACATACCCCAACAGGGACAGCCCCCCCCCCCCCCCCCCCATGAAAGACAACCCCACTCACCCAGGAAACAATGGGGCAGACATCTCACCTCCCACAATGGAGACAGCTCCCACTTGGCACACCCCTGCCCCTATCCGGACCGCCCTCCACACCACTCCCCGGAAACATGCCCCCCTCCCTGCCGGGAGAGCCCACACCCCAGGAGACGTGACCCCCCCCCCATCCAGCCCCCGCCCCACGCAGCCAACACCCAAGAAACATTCCCCCATCCGCCCGCCCTCGCTATCCCCACCCTGGGGAGCTTCCAGACGTGCTGCGTCAGCCTTGGCCACGGCCTCTGGCAGTAAGGCTACAGGCCCCCACCCTCAGCCCACAAACCCCCCCTAACCCAACCCCTCCAGAGCCACTCACAGCCTCTCGTACAGCCGAAGCTCACAAGTCACAGGGTTGGACACCCAGTGAATAAAAGCCTTGGGTTTCTCCACTGACTCGGATTTCTTACAAGTTGCCTCCAGTTCAGTCACCTTCCTGTCGTTATCCTGCGGGATGAAATCTACAGGTGAGTGGGATCGTGTCCAGTAACCACATCTCCCACGCTGCTGCCTCCCACACAGGTGGTGTGCCCCCTTCCCTGCCCACCCTTCCCCACCCTCCTCTCCCACAGCTAGTGCCATCCCCTCCCCCCTCCCCTGCCCACCCTTCCCCAGCCCCCCTCTCCCACACAGCTAGTGCCATCATCTCCCCCTCCCCTCCCCTGCCCACCCTTCCCCACCTCCTCCTCTCCCACACTGCTGCCTCGCAGACAGGACGTGTAGACTGAATGAGCTCCAGACTTTGGGAGACCTGCACAGCTCCATGACTCTGTGACCATTGCTGGATTTTGTTCAGAGGAAGGCTGGTGAAGATTCACCGGCCCGGCTGCTGGGGTGGAGGGAGTTACAACAAGGAATCTGGAGATTATTCTCTGGAGGTTAGAATGAGGGGAGATCCCCCTGAACCGCGGCCAGACCCTGCAGGGCGAGCTGCAGAGAGCACGGGCCCTGGGCTGAAGGTCAGTCACATTTGGGGCCGAGGGTAGAAATCTCCTCACAGAGGCTGGGGCATCTCTGCAATCCAATGCCCCGCCAGCCAGCGGCAAATCTATCCAAGCGAGGGCCGGTGACCTGGATACTGAAGGAATCAAGGGCGGGGGATAGTACACAGAGATGGGTGAGAGGGGTTGAATGGCCTGGTGCTGCTCCAAGACTATCCCTTACCCCGGAGGCAGAGCCGGATCGAGCAGCAGGAGTAGTGGTCCTACACAGAGCAGGCTGGGGGGAGGATGGACCCCACTCCCAGCTTGCAGAACATGCCCCTCTTCTCTTCTCCCCCCCCCCCCCCCCAGGAACAGTCAAATATTTCCCCACCCCCTATCCTGGGAACCATCCCCTCCTCCCAGCCCACCATCCCGGGAATGTCCCCGCTCCCACCCCCCCACCTTGGGAAGCGTCCCCACCTACCCCACCCTGCAGGGGCAGAGACCTACCCGGATCACCCGCTGCACAGACAGGACGTAGCCAGTGTGTCGCAGCCCGACCGGCTGCTCGCAAGTCAATCGCTTGTAACCCTTCTCCATCACCTGCACACAAACACACCACATCAACGCACACACTCAATGGCAGGGCTGAAGCAGATGGACACACCAGCAGACTGGGCCGGTGGAGGCTTCCCAGCAGAGGGACACAGCAGCAGACCAGGTGAGGGGAACTGCCCAGTGATCCTCAGTGCCAGCCACAGCTGACATCTCGTCTTAATCCGAACAGCCAGAGATTGAACAAGGGTCTCGACCTGAAACGTCACCCATTCTCGCCAGAAATGCTGCCTTGTCCCTCCTGTTACTCCTGCATTTTGTGTCTGACTTCCCTGTTCCTAACATCCCCATCGGCCGCACCCGCCCACACCTGCACACACAATCCCCTTTAACCCCCCCTCCTCGCCCCCCACACACAACCCCCTCTAACCCCCCACACACAATCCCATCCCCGCCCCCCCCACACAACCCCATTCCCGCCCCCCACACCCAACCCACTCTTTAACCTCCCCTCCTCGACCCCCACACACAACCCCCTCTAACCCCCCACACACAATCCCATCCCTGCCCCCCCCCCCACACCCAACCCACTCTTTAACCTCCCCTCCTCGACCCCCTCCACACAAACAGACATTCCCAAAGCAGAGTGGTAGCATGTGGCCAAGACTAGACTGATCCACCAGCCCAGAGTCCTTATTCCAGATCCTACAGCAAATAACAACCCATGATCCAGATTCCATGGCCAATCCCGACCCCAATTTGATCCTGAACAGATCCGGATCTTGACCCCATGACCGATTCTAAACTGGATATTAGTCCACGCTGAAAACCCTCCCGATCTGTATCCGATAGCGATGCTGCGGTCCATACAGAGCACCCACACAATTCCCGCACCTCGACCCGGCACAGGGCAGCTGCTACTCACCTCCCGGAAGTCCGCCTGCTCGATGTAGATGGTGCGGCTGAACGGAACCACGTGGAAACCTCTGCTCTCATCCGCTGGGAAATTGGGAACAGACACCTCCAGCGGCTGTGAGCGACAGAAAGCTTCATCAGGGGAGGTAGCACAGTGCTCACAAGTACCCTCCCCCCACCACACACGCCTGTTCTGCCCTCCTTCCCCACACACACACCACCCACGCCCGTCTGCCCCCCCCCCCCCCCCCCCCCCCCCCCCCCCCACGCCAATCTGCCCTCCCCTACACACCATCCACGCCCGTGTGGTGAAATATGGCAGCAACCAGGGATCAGCAAGGCCCCTCGCTCTGCGCCACCCTCCCCTCCCCGGGCTCTGTGTTGTCCGTGAGTGAGGACTGTGACCACAAGGGCAACAGCTCCGTGTAGTTACAGGCTATTCAGCTCTTAGCATCAACACCAGCTGTGGTTCCTTGCAGCACCGTGTACATCGAATGGCCGCCGTGGTGTTGCCGCAGATTACCTGGTTGGATGGGAAATTGGTGATGGTGACTCTCAGTGGCTCCAGGACAGCCATGGCCCGAGGTGCCGTGTCATTGAGAACATCGCGGACGCAGGACTCCAGCAGGTGAGGGGCCATCGTCGTCTGTGCGACCGTCACTCCAACCTGGGCAGCAGAGCAGAGGAGATCAGTAAACCAGGCACTGCAGAGGGGTGCCGGGAGCAGAGGTGGGAGATGGGTCCAGGGGCAGGGCTGGGAGGGCAAGGTAGCGGTGGGCACTGCAGCAAGGGGAGCCAGGAGCAGAGGTGGGAGGTGAGCACAGGGCTAGGATAAGGGCATGAGGGGCAGGGCATCACTGGCAGGGGCAGTAAGGTGGCAGGTGTGCACAGCAGTGGGTGGGTGCAGATTAAGGGAGACAGTGACCGAGTGACCCAGGTAGGGCACAGTGAAGGAGACTGGAGTGTTGTGAAGGGACACCCTGGCTGCACAGTTCCAAACCTCACCAATCAGCACATAAAACCAGCTGTGATCACCACCCTGGAGGGGAGGTGACTGGGGGTATTTAAAGAGGACCTGCCAGAGATGGGGGGCTGGGGGCAAGGACAAATCAGCGATGACAGTGAGTGCTGGGGCAGGCGGGAGGGGCAGAGCAGCACACTGACCAGTGTACCCCCCCCCCGTAGCGGGCAGGGCCATCCAGACGTGGACCCCTCACCTTGGCACAGAAGTTGTTGATGGCCTCCGAAGGGAAGCCTCTCCTGCGCAGCGCGGTCAGCGTGAAGAGGCGCGGGTCATCCCAATCCCTGTGAGAGGCAGAAGGGAAACACCGCGAGTGGCAGGAAACCACCCCTCCCCGCCCCAGGACCACACCCCGTATCCCAGCATCCCCACCCCCCCCCATACAGACACAAGGAAACCCCCCCCTCCCGCACCCCGGCTCACACCAACCCCCTGGACCACTCCCACCATCTCCACCCCCACCCCCCAACCCCGTCCCTGGGCTACACTACACATCCCCCACTGCCAACCCCCTCCCCCCACACCATGCTCCCTCCTCCCCGGCCAGACCAGGGACATCTCGGGTGGAGGAGTTACAAAGGGTGAGCTGATCATTAAATCCAACTTGGAGATTACATGTATGGCAATTTAGTATATTTATTAAAGGTTACGTTTTACTAAAATTAACACCGTGTTTGCGTTAACAAACGTTAATGGATGTTGTCCCTTGCATTGGTGGTGTGCATGCTGAGAGTAGTCGGCTCGTTGCTAACCCGTCAGGGAAACAGCAAGCGGCAGAGCAGGAGATGGGCCTTACCTGACAGCACCGGCCTCCACCAGTTTGATGATCTTCCTCTTGGACACCACAGTATACTGCAGGTTGAGGCGACCATACTCCCACTGCACGGGGCAGTACACGTCCAGGGCATTGCACAGCCAGTAGTAGGATGATCGGCTGCAGGAGGCACAGGTCAGGACCTCGCCCAGCCCGACAGCAATGGCCCCTCCCTCCCCTGCACCTCCCCCCCCCCCCACTCCCATTCTCGCACTTTACTCCCCTGTCCTCGCACCTTACTCCCGTCCCCCGGATCCTACCCCGTCCCCCGCACCCCAACCTACCTCAACCACTGTCCCCCGCACCTTACACCCATGTCCCCTTCACCCCACACGTTACACCCATGTCCCCCGCACCTTACACCCATGTCCCCCGCACCCTACACCCATGTCCCCCGCACCTTACACCCATGTCCCCCGCACCTTACACCCATGTCCCCCGCACCTTACTCCCGTCCTCACATGTGACTTCCCCGACCTCACGTTACTTCCCCATCCCAGAGGTGCTGCCAGCTTATTTAGTAACTGCTTCACTGACCTCAGCATGTCTCAAAGTGCTCGACAACAAAGATAGCTCTTTTCAAATTATTCAAATCAAGGCGTTGAGGCATCACTGTGCACATGGAAATTGCCCAAAACAGCAACGGAAGATATTGTCATGGAAACAGCCTACTTTTAATGAATATCAGTGCATCAGATAACCAACTTCACAGAAAGACTAGACATGGGAGAACAGCTAATCAAAGCCAACGTTGGCAGAGGCAAGAATCAAAGGAGATGTGTGTGTGACTGACAGAATGTTACCAGCAGGGGACTCTGTCCCTGCTATCCCCAACCTGTCTAACAAAGTCAACGTAAAAGCAAGAGATGATGTTTGAAGATGGAACAAAACATGAGGGGGAAGGCAAGTGAAGGTTTAATAAATGTGAGCGTTGAGTGGTGTGGAGAGACAGAGGGACCATGAAGTGCATGCCCACAGATCTTTAAATGCAGCAGGATTGCTCAATGTGGAAGTTAAAATGGTGGGCGGGATTCAGTCTACAGCAATTATAACAGATTTGACATCCATGTTCTCCAGGGCAACTGCCTGACCTGCTGAGTTACACCAGCATCGTTTCTCCTTTGTAAACCAGCACCAGTTCCTTGTGTCCACATGGCAGATTAGTACTGCAGACACCACAAGGTGGATCACAGATTGAGTAATGCACATAGCACTGGTCACCTCCCATACTCCAAAGACTAGCAGGTTTGTAGGTTAATTGGCTTCAGTAAATTGTCCCCAGTGTGCAGGATAGTGTTAATGTACGGGGTGATCACTGGTCAGCGTGGACTCGGTCAGTCAAAGGCTCTGTTACCACACTGTATCTCTAAAGTCTAAAGTACACCGGAGATTAGAATAGAGAGCAAACAGCGGAGACTGACTAGAAGACCAGTTATGGGGAACGTGGGGGAGATAATGTGGACAAGCTCTCCGACTTGGCCTTGATTTCCACGCAACAAGGGCTGCTACCAATCAGCGGCACATTTACCAATGTCTCAAAAATGTTAAAATGCTCATAGCACAGGCTATTTGTCAGTTTAGTAGATTGTCCTATTTCTACCACACTAATCCCACTGCTCCGCTCTCTCCCCACAGCCCTGCATCAACCCCACACTAATCCCACTCACTCCCCACAGTCCTGTATCAATCTCGAGCCAAGTCAAGCACTTTCAGTCATGCCCCATAGGGTCCAGTCATCAATGCTCTGCCTTGACAAAGCAAGGTTGGACTCACCGAGCTTGGAACTCCTTGGTGCAGAGCGAGTGTGTGATGTGCTCGATGGAGTCACACAGGCAGTGGGTGTAGTCGTACGTGGGGTAGATGCACCTGGAACAGACACAAGGGCAGTGAGGAGCGGGGGCATTGAGCGCTGGCAGTGGGGGCCAGTGTTGGGGGAAACATGGGCAGGGCAGGGCTAGGAGAGTTGGGGGTCACAGAATGCAAGGGTCTAAGTGTGGGAGAATGGGCAGTGAGGGCTGGAGCCTTTGGAGAGGGTACAAGAGTCGAGAGTGTTTTATTGTCATATGTCCCAGATAGGACAATGAAATGCTTGCTTGCTGCAGCACAACATTTTCACCAAAAAGCTGCCTGAATGAGGGTGTTTAATACAAGGAGAAATTTGACAAACTTCGATTGTTTTTTTCTGGAGCAATGGAAGCTAAGGGGTGAGCTGAGAGAATTATATAAAATTATGAGAGGCAGAGACAGGGTAGAGAGTGAGAACATTTTTCCCCGGGATGGAAAAGTCAAAGACTAGAGGGCATAGATTTAAGGTTAGCGGTGCAAAGCCTTGAGATGTGCAGAGCAAGTTTTTTTTTACACAGAGGGTGGTGGGTGCCTGGAACGTGGTGCCGGAGGCAGATGTGGTGTGTTCAGAGGCTTTTAGATAGGCACATGGATTTGCAGGGAATGGAAGGATATGGATCACGTGCAGGCAGAGGAGATTAGCTTATCTAGGCATCACGTTTGGCATGGACGTTGTGGGCCGCAGGGCCTGTGGCTGTGCTGTTCTATGTTCATAAGTAGATACTGAACATAGTGACAGGTGTGATGAGGGAGCAAGATGCTGCAAGTTACCATTGATCACCAGTTCGATGGTGAGCTGTGTATTTTATTCTGTAAGCCACTGGGTCCATTTTCCCATCTTCCATGATCAGCTTCATGCGAAGGGTCACCTCTCCTTCCGCAAACATGCCCTTCCTCATTTGCTGCAGGGAAAGACGGAGGGGAGGCTCAGTCACAGACGGAGGGGGATACGGTAACAACGCACAATCCGCATTCCCAGGTTGTCCGGTAACCGCCCCCACCCCCACTGGCATCACCCCTACCCACCCCACCCGCTAACAGCCCCCACCCCCACTGGCATCACCCCTCCCGTTAACAGCCCCCACCCCCACTGGCATCACCCCTACCCACCCCACCCGCTAACAGCCCCCACCCCCACTGGCATCACCCCTACCCACCCCTCCCGTTAACAGCCCCCACCCCCACTGGCATCACCTCTATCCACCCCACTTGGTAACAGCCCTCACCCACTATCGCCCCCTGCCCACTGCATCATGTGGCGACTCCACCACTACTCTGTGCCACTGGCTACAGGCACCTCCACTGGTATTTCCCCCCCCCTCTCCCCAGTAATCTCTGCCCCGGCAACACCCACCCCTGCCACCCGGTGCTTTGACCAGTTCCCGTCGCTGGTGCCGTGGGAGCCAGGGACGGGAAGCTCGGTGCAGACTGCAGCAACGTGAAGCGTCGGTAAATGGCGACTCTCCCCCAAGACAGGCGTACGGCGTTCCTGCACGGTTATAGGTCCTGACACCGACACACACCCCGTGTAACACACTCACACCCACGCTCCCGGCAATCGCGGGAACACTCCGAGTTTACCGGTGGACAGTGAGCCGGGAACCCGGTGCTGACGACCCTCTGCCGCTTACCTGGAAGAGCAGGAGCGAATCCTCAACGGGCCGATCCCTCCAGGGGGACGGGGGCGGGTTGTGGCCTTTGATCTCCTCCACCTTCTGGTGACAGGCGTAGGCCTGCCTCCTGCGGGAAGGGGAGGACAGGGTGTCAGGGGGCTGAGAGTACATGGCCGCACACAACACCACTGCTCTTCAGAGAAGATGCCAGAGCAGCCAAGGACTGGCTCCCGACCCCCCAGCACTGTCACTATAGCCACTGCCCCACAGCCTAACCTAACCCAGTCAATCCCAACCCCCAGCACCCTCACTACAGCCGCTGCCCCACAGCCTAACCCTAACTCAGTCAATCCCGACCTCACCAGAGCAGCCATTGCCCCACAGCACCAGGGACTAGATCTCTCCAACCCTCTGGCACATTGACTGTGGCTGGTGCTCGATTAGCCGGGCTGGGCCCATGACCGAATTGGCTGTGATCACCACCCAATATCTGGGGATGGGTTGGGATTGGCCGATTCCAGGACAGCCTGCCTGAGATCAGTCTGGGGATGTTCCTGATTGGCCTCGGGGAGTGGCCACGGGCAGCGGCCAGCATTATCTGGAGCTGTGAGTGGTGGGCAGCAGCAGCATGGGCGGCGGTGTCCACACACAGGTGATTAATAAACTGGGCCTCAGCATGGGCATAGACACAAACTGGGATACCACACGTGCCACAATGCAGTGGAGAATCCAGGGGAACGGCCGACAGGCGGTGAGCAGGGGTGGAACACACACCCTCAGCACAACTGGAAACATGTTTCAGGGAAAGCGAGCGAGAGGGGAACGTGTAGAAGGGCATGATCAGAGCACCGTGCGGCAGAGACTGGCACGATGCAAAGCGTCAGAGTTGCCTCACTGTGCTGTGCACTACGTTTCACTGCACCCACCTTTTGATGAGCTCCACTGCCCAATCATACAGATGATCAAAATAGTCCGAGGCGTGGGTGATTTTGTACGGTGTGTAGCCTGCAGAGAGTGGAGAGGGAGAGAGGGGTGAGAACGGAGAGAGGTGGGAACAGAGAGTGGAGAGAGATGGGATCAGAGGGAGTGGAGAAGGAGTGGGTGGCAGGCTTGTCATAATGGCAGCTCCTTTCCAGGGTGGAGGGGGAGAGTGGAAGCGGGCAGAGAAAGTCACACGGCAGAAACGGTGGCCACCGAGCAAGGGGAAAGCTGATCTCGGATTCAGAGACAAATTCAACGGCACAGCAGTGCAGCGGTAGAGTTGCTGTCTCACAGCGCCAGAGACCCGGGTTCGATCTTGACTACGGGTGCTGTCTGAGTGGAGGTTGTACGTTCTCCTTGTGACCGTGTGGATTCCCTCTGGGTACTCTGGTTTCCTCCCACATCTCAAAGACGTCCAGGTTTGTAGGTTAATTGGCTCAGGATAGCAGTGAACATTGTCCCCAGTGTGTAGGATAGTGCGAGTGTATGGGGTGATCGCTGGTCGTCACGGACTCGGTGGGCTGCATCTCTAAAGACTAAAGATGGTTGAGCTGAACAACTGGGACCAGCAGGAATTTTGGATCAGCAAGGGAACGTTGCAGATGCTGGGTACCCACTCAAGATTGGTGTCATCTACACTCATTCCTCTGGCCGCCTAGTGTTTGGTACCAATACAACGGGCACTGAACAAACTGTGCCAGTCTGCCCAGGGCTAAACCCACAGCCAGCACTAACACAGCCGGCCACTCCACCATCTCTTAGATACTATCCCCACAGCCAGCACCAACATACCCAGCCACTCCACCATCTCCCGGATGCCCTGGAAATACTTCTCCTCCTCCTTCTCCGGGTTGGTGTCGTCGTACCGGAGGAAGCAGATTCCGTCGTTTGCCTGCAAGGCACGTTTGTCTCCGTCAGTGACGGTCGGTCAGTAAGCGGCACCCTAACCTGCGGTCCCCGGGGCCAGTGGGAGAGGGGCGGCAGGGGCGCACAGCCAGTGTTCACGGCTCCAGAACCGGAGGAGCAGGAGCAGCGGCCATCCGCTTAGAGATGAAGCCACATGGAGCCGCAGCCCACGGCACCGTGGACTCTGGCCACTGGACAGGTGAAAGGCACTGCTCGTAGAGGAACCAGATCATCCAGATACAAGGGCACAGTGACCACTGGACATGGGGATTCACACTGATCGAGCGACCCCTGGATGGTCTTGCCCCACCGTGTCCCCTCCTCCGCGCATGGGGGCTCACCCAGGCCCAGCAACCCCTGGGTGGATCCTTCTCCACCACATCTCCCCCCCCCTCCACACAAGGACACTCACCCTCACCAAGCTGCCCCTGGTCAGGGTCCTTCTCCTAAGCACCTCCCTCACATATGTGGACTCACCCTGTGCCCTCCCTCCACCTCCCAAGCGCATTGGCACTCACCCTGGCATAACCAAAGTTGAAGTTGATGGCCTTGGCGTGGCCGATGTGGAGAATCCCATTGGGCTCTGGTGGAAACCGCGTGCGGACCTGACAAAGAGCAACGGGGCAATGAGCACATTCCCTTCGTATCCGGCATCCGAACGCTCCTCGCTCAATCTGTACCTCATCCCAAACTGTTCCTTGCCAATCATTTGGAAAGTCTGCCCAATCTGGGTAGTCTCTCTCTTCACTGGTGGGGTGGCAGGCTGGGGCCAGACTGGGCTGGGCTGCACTGGGGAGCTTACAATGAGGGCAGGAGAACGGCCAGACCCAGCACCTCATCACCGGCTATAGACACACCTGACTGCAGCACAGGTGGATGAGGGGTGACCTTGTAGAAGTGCATAAGATCATGAGGGGGATAGATAGGGTGAATGCCCAGTGACTTTCATCTTTCACATTGTCCCCAAACCCACACCCTCTTCAAAACTCTGATGGAGCAACCTGAACGAAAACCAGTTCCATTTGCCCGTGTTTGGCCCATATCCCTCTAAATCTATCCATGTGCCTGTCCAAGTGTCTTTGAAATGGTGCTATAGTACCTGCTTCAACTACCTGCTCTGGCAGCTCATTCCATACACCTACCATCCCGTGTGTGACAAAGATGCCCGTCGGGTTCCTAATAAATCTTTCCCCTCTCATCTTAAACCTATGTTCTCTGGTTCTTGATTCCTGCTCACTGCTGTCAGAAAACCAACAGTGACCAAGCCTTGTCACATCCCTGACCCCAGCAAGGAGGAGGTGGTAGCACGACACATTGCCCAGGGCTGCGGGGCCAGGGAGCCAGCTGCCACTGGGGGCAGGCTCAGGGAAAGGGTGGTTGGTGGCAGGGGCATCGTACCTGGCCTCCTGTAATCTCCAGGTGTTTCTGCAAGAGCTCCATGGTGTTGTCTGTCACAACGTAACCTTCCGTCTTAAAGTTTTCACCTTCAGTGAAGAAAGAAAATTAATGACCACCTTCCATGGTGTAAATGACCAGGAGCTGCGGGCCACAACATCCATGCCCAACGTGACTCCAGTCAATTTCAACTAGCCAACCCCCCTCATCTATAAACCAGCCCTCAAACTGGCACTGAAACATCCATGTCTCTCCTAACTCAGTCCACTGCTCTCTCCCCACAGCCCAGAATCAATCACACTACCCTGTTCTCACAGCCCTGTATCCTTCCCCACACTAACCCCACTACCCTGTTCTCACAGCCCTGTATCCTTCCCCACACTAACCCCACTACCCTGTTCTCTCACAGCCCTGTATCCTTCCCCACACTAACCCCACTACCCTGCTCTCTGCCCACAACCCTGTATCAATCATAAGATCAGATAATCAGAGCAGAATTAGGCCATTTGGCCCATCAAGTCTACTCAGCCATTCAATCATGACTGATCGATCTATCTCTCCCCCCTAACCCCATTCTCCTGCCTTCTCCTCATAACCTCTTACCCCCGTACTAATCAAGAGTCTATCTATCTCTGTCTTAAATATAGCCACTGACTTTGACTCCACAGCCTTCTGTGGCAAAGAATTACTCAAATTCACCACCAACTAAAGAAATTCCTCAAAGATAGACACTAACTGCTGGAGTAACTCAGAGGGACAGGCAGCATCTCTGGATAGAAGGAATGGGTGATGTTTCGGGTCAAGACCCTTCGTCAGACTGTTGTAAAGGATCTCGACCCGAAACGTCACCCATTCCTTCTCTCCAGAGATGCTGCCTGTCCCACTGAGTTACTCCAGCAGTTTGTGTCTATCTTCAATTTAAACCAGCATCTGCAGTTCTTTCCTACACATCAAAATAAATTCCTCCTCATCTCCTTCCTAAGAGAATGTCCTTTAATTCTGTGGCGATGACCTCTAGTTCTAGACTCTCCCGCTAGTGGAAACATCCTCTCCACATCCACTCTATCCAGGCCCACACTAACTCCACAGCTCCGCTCTCTCCCCACAGCCCTGTATCCATCTCCACCCTAATCCCACTGCCTCTCTCTCTGCCCAGTGCATACCAGGTACTCGCCCCTCTCTGGTGAATACTGTCCCCCTCGGATCCTCCCCCTCCTGCAGTGTCATTTGCCTGCCCAAGGACCGTTTCCCAGTTCCTCTGCATTCCCTGACCTCAGCTTCCTCCTCCCACCCCCTACTGTCATGCTCCCTGACGTGGAGGCTGGTTTGGTTAAACTGCACAGGGGGGGGGGGGGGGCAGTGGGACAGTTGGTGACTCCTGGGAGGGGGCACAGACACTCACCAGGCCGATGGAACTTTATCGCCTCTCCCCGCAGTTGCTCCAGAACGGATGCAGAGTGCAGCGTCAGCTGATCTGTGGGCGAGAGGAGGAAGACAAACCGTTACCCGCCAGTGACCAACATGGAACACCAGGAGTTTAAGAAGGAACTGCAGATGCTGCAAAATCGAAGGTCGAAACGTTGCCTATTTCCTTCGCTCCATAGATGCTGCTGCATCCGCTGAGTTTCTACAGCTTTTTTGTGTACCATGGAACACCAGGATCCCGCCGATCGCTGATCGTGACCAGCTGTTGCAGAGTGGTGCTTCTATAAAACAGACATTTGGAGGTACGTGGATAGGAAAGGTTTAGAAGGATATGGGCCAATTGTGGGCTAATGGGACATGCTTAGATGAGGTGTGGATGATCAGTGTGGATGGGCTGAGACGAATGGCCTGTTTCCGTGCTGTGAAACCAGGACGTGCAGCCTGGGAGACACTGTTTAGCCAGCCTTGCAGATTTACTGCAGCACACCTGTACATGGTGTACTGACTGGCAATGCACATTGCCAGTCAGTACACCAAGATGAGCTGCATGAGCTGCATGGGTGAGTGAACTTCGCTATGGTGTTAAAATGCTTAGGTGCTGCTGGAACTGCATCCATTGAGGAAAGCGGAGGTGGATGTGTTGTATCGTCAAGCGAGGGCTGCTGGTGAACTAACAGGAGAGTGGGGGTAGGTAGTTGCTTTGTACAGCCCAGCAACTTGGGGGGGGGGGGGGGGCGGGTGGCGAACTGTGAGGAGAGTGGAGGTTGTTGCGTTGTATCAGCCGGAGGCTTAAGGGGGCGGTGGTGAACAGCGGTGGTGTACAGTGAGAATGGGGGTTGGTGGGCGGTACTGGCCGGTGGATGATACTGGCCGGTGGTGAACTATGAGGAGAGAACATGAGGAACTATCACTCTTTAGTCACAAGGTAGTTAATCTGTGGAACTCATTGCCACAGAGGGCTGTGGAGTCCAAGTCAGTGATATTTTTAAGGCAGAGATAGACAAATTCTTGATTAGAACGGATGTCAAGGTTTTTGGGGAAAAGGCAGGAAAATGGGATTAGGGGGCAGAGATGATTGAATGGCAGAGTAGACTCGATGGGCCGAATGGCCTAATTCTACTCCTATAACTAATGAACTTGTGAGTGTGAAGGTTAGCGCGTTGTACCGGCATGAGCTTGGAGAGGCCGGTGGTGAACTATGAGAGTGGGGGTTGGTGCTTGGTACCGGTCGGCTGCTCGGATGGGCGGTGGTGAACTATGAGAGTAGTGGTTGGTGTTTGGTACTGGCCGGCTGCTCGGAAGGGCTGGTGGTGAACAACAAGGAGAGTGGGGGCTGGTGCATTGTACCGGCAGCAGCTTGGAGGGGCCAGTGTTGAAGCCATCACAGTGCACCATCTTTGGCCTGCCTCACACCATTTTTTCGATGAGGCCACTGGAACTTCCGGTCGGGAAGGCCCAAGTGGAGGTGCCCAGTGCCTGTGGGAATAGCTCGCTCGTCAGCCACAGCGGGGCGTCCAGTGCCTTCCAGTGGACAGTGGCCCGGCCAGTAGGAAGGACATTGAAGCCTCTGTACGTTACCACTGCGCACCCCCCTCAATCGCCAATCTTTCTTTGCAACATCGCTCCAAAGGTTAGCCTTACAGAACCGACACTGCTGTCTGCAGCGATACCTCTGTCAGTGTGACTGTGTGACCACAGGGGGGCAGACTGACTCTACACTGGGGCTCCGGCTGACTCACTCCGGCCATTATATCGGACAAGGGGAATTCTTGAAGCTATAATAAAACTGAGCACGTCTGTAGTATGGTTAACCCAAGAGCCCAAATACAGAAGGATGGATGATGGGAACATTGGTGAACACAGTAAAGGTAATTTAGAAGTCACCTTAGGGGAGCAGTCATCACAGTAGGGAAGTGTTTGGATTGCAGGGCATAGCTCTACACATATGCACAGGATGTCAGAGCAATAAAACTCAGCATGCGATTTTACTATTTAACTCAAAAACAAGGACAAATCTCTTTCATGAGGATTTGCAACACTTGGCTTCAGGCGGCAAAGTTTTAGAATACTTTTAAGGCGGAGGTGAACAGATTCTTAAGCAACAGGGTGAAAGGCTACTAGGCAGTCAGAGGTTACAATCACATCAGCAATGCTGCCATTAAGTGGCAGAGAGGGCCAAGGGAATGCGCAGCATTGCTGCTGCTGCTGATTTGCACGTTTAGTTGCGGGCAGTCGAGCGTCACTGGTTAATTAACAAGGAACCACTTCACAGGATGTTATTTTCACAGGGAATGTATTAAGGGCAATTAAATGATTACAGGTCTGGCTGCGGATAATCACAGCGTGCAGCCAAACAGAGCTAGTGATTTAAAACTACCACCGCAAACACTCAGCGGGTCAGGCAGCATCTACAGGAAGGCAGACAGGCAACGCTCCTGGTCAGAGACCCTTCACAGAATCGGATTTTATTTTCACTTATTTGATGCTCAGAGCTGTGTTTTGTGCCTTCTGCTTCTATTTAAGTGTAATTATATTAGTGCTTTTATTTTTGAATCCCCGCTGCCACACATGCAACCCCTGCCTGTCCAAGCCGAGCTTCGTCCCACCGTCACCCACCACCACTGCTACAGGGAACAGATTTGACCTTGTTTCAGAGTGATATACATCCATGACCCCAACCTCCCCCCCCCACCCCTACCACACAGTCCGAGCAGTGGCCTACTATCCAAAGCTCACCATTGTTTGATCCCTCTTCCTTGTCTTTGAGGCCACTTCTTGGTGCCTTCTCCTTTGGAGTCTGTAGGGAACAGAATAACAAGAACCTGCTGAGTCGGATCCCACAGATGCTGCTCTGTGGCAGTCACTGGGAGCTGGAGGACGCACGTGCACTGAGGACTGTGGCCAAAAAATAAAACTGGGAATGCGGCTCAACCATGGCTGACGAGCGAAGTCAAGGATAGTTTTACAGCCATAGAGGTATATAAATTGGCCAGAAGAAGCAGCAAACCAGAGGATCGGGAGAAATTTAGAACTCAACAGAGGAGGACAAAGGGGTTAATTAAGAGAGGCCAAAAAGAGCATGAAAGAAAGCTTGCGGGAAATATAAAAACTGACTAAAAGTTTCTCTAGGTATGTAAAAAGGAAAAGATTAGTGAAGATGAATGTAGGTCCCTTACAGTCAGAGACAGGTGAATTTATAATGGGAAACAGGGAAATGGTAGATCAGTTAAATTACTTTGGTCTGTCTTCACTAAGGAAGACACAAACAATCTCCCGGAAATACTAGGGGACCAAGGATGTAGTGGGAGGGGGGAACTGAAGGAAATCCACATTCATCAGAAAATGGCGTGAAGTAAACTGCTGAGACTGAAGGCTGATAAATCCCCAGGGCCTGATGATCTGCATCCCAGAGGACTCAAGGAGGTGGCCCTAGAAATCCTGGATGCATTGGTGATCATTTTCCAATGTTCTCTCGACTGGATCAGTTCCTGTGGACTGGAGGGTAGCCAATGTAACTCCACTTTTTAAGAAAGGAGGGCGAGAGAAAATGGGGAATTATAGACCAGTTTGCCTTGCATCGGTAGTGGGGAAGATGCTGGAGTCGATTATTAAAGATGTTATAGCAGCGCATTTGAAAAGCAGTGACAGGATCGGTCAAAGTCAGCATGGATTTATGAAGGGGAAATCATGCTTGACTAATCTTTTGGAATTTTTTGAGGATGTAACAAGTAAATGGATAAGGGAGAGCCAGTTGATGTGGTGTATCTGAACTTTCAAAAAGTCTTTGACAAGTCCCACACAAGAGATTAGTGTGCAATATTAGATCACATGGTATAGGGGTAGGGTACTGACATGGTTGGCAAGCAGGAAGCAAAGTGTAGAAATTAACGGGTCCTTTTCAGAATGGCAGGCAGTGACTAGTGGGGTGCTGCAAGACTCAGTGCTTGGACCCCAGTTGTTTACAACGATTTGGATGAGGGAATTAAATGTAATATCTCTAGGTTTGCGGATGACACAAAGCTGGATGGCAGTGTGAGCTGCGAGAAGGATTCTATGAGGTTGCAGGGTAACTTGGATAGGTTGGGCAAGTGGGCAGAAGCATGGCAGATGCAGTATAATGTGGATAAATGTGAGGTTATCCACTTTGGTTGCAAGAACAGGAAAGCAGATTATTCTCTGAATGGTGTTAGATTAAGAGAAGGGGAGGTGCAACGAGACCTGGGTGTGCTTGTACATCAGTCATTGAAACCTCATTCGAAGTTTACACGATGAGCCGAGGGAAGAAATACCTTGGCCTTCTTTTCCAGGTCAGCTTCAGTCTTTGGTCCAAGTAAGTTAAGAACCTGTGAGATGAGAAGGGAGGCATTAAAACGGAGAGAGTGCACAAGCTGCTCAATCACTATAGTTGCCTTGTTTTTGTCAAGTTACTGATTTACAACCGAGCCAGGAAGTTTACTTGCCTTTATGGACGGACATTCATTTGTGACTGCCTTTCCTATAGCGAGCTTCAGCAAAGCAGGGGCGCAAGCATTGGCCAATGATCCCAAGAGAGCAATGCAAGGGCAAGGTCACAAAGGCCGACCGTTAGTCTCCCAGACACAATACAATGTGACGCAGTGTCTCATTGTCACATTTGTAAAGTAGTGAGCTTTTAAAATATGATACCGGCCGAATCAAAACAAGCCCGTTAGTGTCAGATCCAAAAGGGAATCGTAAAAGTATCTCAATTATGTTGCCAAATACAGACCGCCCCGCATTTTTAAACAAGGAAACCAGAATGGCTTGTTGTTTGGTAGTAATCTGAATAGAAACTAGGCCGGTAATAAACCCTGGCATTTGTGTCCTCATAAACCCAACACTGAGCCGGTTTCACGAGGCCTCGGGCGTGACCCAGACTGCCTCTTCGTGGGGTGGCACACTGCAGATACACCAAGCACCACACAAGCAGCTTACACAACTCGTTACACTTGCCTGGAGGTCCACTTCATTCTTGACAATCTTCCCATCTGCCCACTTCAGCTTAGTCCTCACATCACCTGGCGGGGACAACAGTTCACACAGGTTCCATTCCGGACGTGACATTAAAAGCCCTTACATCAGCGCCTCTTCAGAAAACTGAACAGTCACCAACTCCTTCAGAGAGCTGCCTTCTCCACTCAGTGAGAACCACTGAATCCGACAGTGCAGGATGCCATTCAGCCCATCTGCCTGTGCCACGCATCGGCTCTCTAACCTGAACATTTCCCCCCAATTTATCCAATTGAAAATATCCGAGTCTGCATCCAGTGGAATCAAAATCACAGTAACATTGCAGAAAACATTCCTCCTCACCTTCCCTGGGCAAGGGAAACAGATGCCCAGTCAGGTTCCTGATCACTACAAAATATTGACAAGCTGTGGACTGTCTGGTTGCACGGAGGACTCTGGGCCTTTTTGCACTGTATCGGGGTTGTTAATTGAGTTTTTCAGTTCATTATGTTATCTATGGGTATTGTGTTTACAGCACTGTTAAGCTGCACAAGAAAGAATGTCATTGTTCCATTGTTGTTACACATGACAATTAAACACAAGAGATCAATTTTAGCAAGACCGAAAGAGGGCATTGTAAATGGCAGGGCCCTGTAGAGTGTCACACAACACAGAGACCCAGGGGTGTAAGTACATAGTTCCATGAAGTGTCGCCACATGTAGGCAAGGTGGTGAAGGCACCATCATCGGTCAAGGTAGAGTATAGTGGATGAGACGTCATGGTACACAGCAAGGCCTCATTTGAAGTATTGTGTACAGTTCTGGTCACTTGCTCGAGGAAGGATGTTATTATACTGGAAGGGGTAAAAAAAGAGGTAAAAAAAGATTGGTTCTGCATGGATTGTTATGTGGAGAGACTAGAACGGCTGGAACCTTTCTCCCTAGAGTACCTCTCTCCCTGGAGCATAGAAGGCTGTTATAGATAAGCTTATAGATCAGTTATAGATAAGCTGAAGGGCCACATGGTAGGGGGGTCTAAAACTAGAGCGCATAGCTTTAAGGTGAGAGAGGAAATGTTTAAAAGAGACCAGAGAAACAACCTTTTCACACAGAGGTTGGTGGGTATATGGAACACGCTGCCAGAGGGGGTGGTTGAGGCAGGTACAATTACAACATATACAAGACACATGGTCAGGTAGTTGGATAGGAAAGGTTTGATGGGATATGGGGTAAGTGGGACAAGCTTGTTCAGGCAATGGTTGGCATGGGTGAGAGCTGTGCTGTTTAACTCTCCAATACCTCAATTACATTCCAACACTGAAGGTCACAGACCCGCATCAACTCATCCGGAACTAGTTTGAAACATTCCCACCACCACAAGTCAGGACTGAGACAGGTGTCTCCACATGACCCCCAGGGAGATGGGTGAACCACGAGACATCTCACCCCCAGTTCACACTCACCCATAAGCAGCCCCATGTTAAACCTGTATCGTTCCAACATTATGTTGTTAATGTACTTGTTTACTGTTGCTTCGACCTGGGTGGACAGAGACTATGTTAGAATACACAGAGGAAAACTGCTCTATCTGCATCGTCAATACCATGCAAAATATGATCAATACTATTATTATGATTAATATCAGTACTATTGATAACTAGTACCATAAACAATCTGAAGAAGGGTCTCTACCCGAAACATCACCCATTTCTTCTCTTCAGAGATGCTGCTTGTCCCGCTGAGTTACTCCAGCATTTTGTGTCTACCTTCAATTTAAACCAGCATCTGCAGTTCTTTCTTACACACAACTCCTTACTTTCTTCCTTTAAAAAGAGGAACAATTCATGGTCAGAGGACACCACCATAAATCTGCAGACCAGAATAGTGAATCTCCACAACTCGGTCTTCAAGCTTTGAAGAGAGCAGATCGACCTGAAGTTTTGGTTATTTCTATCCCTACAGATGCTGCCTGATCTGTTGAGTGTTTCCAGCTCTTTCCATTTATCCTCAGGTTTTGTACTTGCTCTTGTCTGAGTTTGGTGGCGTCAAACAGTTTGGAAAGGAGCACTGCTGTATAAATCTCAAATAAGAATGGTGGGACATTTAAGTGTAACTTAACAGGAGCAGCATTAACAACAATGTAAAGAGGCTGTACCTGAACACTTGCAACCTCTGGAATTCCCCCCAATCCCTGCACAACCGTCTTCCGCATGAAGGTAGTCCTACTACTATGGCTGGGTTATTATTCTGACTGCACATAGGTCGGTTGCTGTTAAGTTCTGTTTGATAATGTTTCTGTGAATCACTTTGAGATTTTTATCAGGGGTGTGCCTGCAGGGAAATACAGGGACGTTTGCCAATTCACAGGGCACGGGGAGACTGATGAAAAGATGAACCCACACCCGAGAGGGAGACCTCAGTACTTCCCCCTGCACTGGATCTTGGACCTCAGTCAGTGTGGATTGGTAACAGCTCCTCCTCACTCACCATCAACATGTACACCTCAGTTAGACACAAAAAGCTGGAGTAACTCAGTGGGACAGGCAGCATCTCTGGAGAGAAGGAATGGGTGACGTGTCGGCTCCAGACCCTTCAGAACCGAAACTTCACCCATTCCTTCTCTCCGGAGATGCTGCCTGCCCCACAGAGTTAATCCAGCTTTTTGTGTCTATCTTCGGTTTAAACCAGCATCTGCAGTTCCTTCTCAAACATTTTGTGTACATCTCAGTGCTGTGTGTGTGACCCATCTCAGTGCTGTGTGTGTGACCCCCTGCTCTACTCTCCTTACACCCATGACTGTGTGGCTAAGCACAACTCCAATGCCATCTACACATTCACCACTGCACCACTGTGGTTGGCTGCTTCACGGGTAGTGCCTGAAAAAATCTTTCTTAAATGTGTGACTGTCTCTGACTCCACCACTTCTTCTGGCAGCGAGTTCCATATACCAACCACTCTGTAAGAGAAACATTCCCCTCAGATGTCCTTTAAAATTCCCTCTCTCACCTTCAACCTATTCCTTCTGGTTTGTGATTGTTGGTGACATTTACACATGGAAGTTGTAGCTCTCCACCCTCTGCACTGAAGCAGCACTGATATGGACTGGGGTGTGTCCTCCACCCTGAAGCCCATGATCATCTCCATGGTTTTGCTGACACTGAGTAATCAGGTAGTGCGCTAACGTTATCTCCAGTGACCCGTGGACCAGTAGATGCAGCCGAGGTACACTCACCGTCTCCTCGATCTGTTCTGGTGTCACCACCACCCCAATGCCACATT
The DNA here is from genome assembly GCF_010909765.2 of Amblyraja radiata. Taxonomy (NCBI): domain Eukaryota; kingdom Metazoa; phylum Chordata; class Chondrichthyes; order Rajiformes; family Rajidae; genus Amblyraja; species Amblyraja radiata. The sequence continues at coordinate 25,624,544 of NC_045973.1, forward strand.
CTCTCTCAAAGTCGGTGCTGTCAATCGAATCCAGACGGTGGTTTTTAATGTATTCCACCGCAGCTAAGGGAAGAAACAGAATGAGTTCTGATTAATTACAGTGGTGATTTCAGGATGGATGCAGATACTGGTGAGAAAGGTTGGCAATATGGGTGTAATGCCACACAGGTAAATACAGCACAGCAAAGTGGAGCCAAAATGGGCACGGATGCAGATTAACAACAACTGACGCAAAGAATAGGCAAAACAATACAAAAATCATCGGAATCAGTTTAAGAAGAGAAATGTCAACAGGTCAGATAAGGAGAAAAGTGTATAGCTGTAGGTAGGAATGTGTGTGGTAGAGGACCGGGGGAGATAAAAGAGGAAAGGGGTCCTTGGGGATGGTAAATGAGCATAGAGGAGGGAAAAGGAGCAGGGTGCCCGGGGTGGGTGGGGGAGGTTGGGAGAAATGTGTGCGCACCAGGTGAGGGAGGTGGTCAGGGGAAAGTGGTGGGTTGAGGTGATAGTATTTGTAATTGGGAAATTCATTGCTCATACCGTTGGGGTGTAAGCATTAGTTGATTGTAGAAATCACCTACAATGGCACGAGCACTTGGTGCCATTAACCCGTACCGTTTCCCATCACTGTCCCAACTGATGGTCTAGTTTAACCCGATAACACAAGCGACCTCCAGCATTTACCGTTGAGCTGCAGGTCAGAGCCGACTCCTTTGGTGGCGATGTACTTGACGAGGAAGGCCAGGTGCTGCTGATCCTTGAGGCGGGTGGCGGCGTTGTATAGCAGTGTACCGGTACACCTGTCCACAGCACAGCCCAGGATTGCCTCTGCCTGAGGATGGGAGAGACGGGTATGGTTATCGGCTTATTACTGTCACGTGTACCGAGATAGTGAAAAACCTTGTACGCTATCCACTCAAATCAAACTTTGTGTACTATCCAGGCAAATAAGTACAATCCAGCCATACACAAGTACAACAGGTAGTACAAAGGGAAAAATACCAGATGTAGTTTTACAGTGTTATACGCTATAGATACAGTGAAAATGTGTACGGTCTGCTATGAGGTAGGTTGGAAGTCGGGATGACACTCTAGCTTATGAGGGTCGGTGAAGAGACTAGCAGCAGGGTGGAAGCTCTTCCAGAATCTGGTGGTACATGCTTTGAAATGTTTCTATCTCTGCCCAATGGGAGGGGGAAGTACGGGTGGGATTAAACTAAAAAATCGGGGGGGGGGGGGTGGGGGTGGAAGTCAACAACGTGGAAGTGTATCTGTGCAGCTAACGGGAAAGAGAGTGTAGGAAAGGTCACGTTTAAACTAACAGGGCAGGGGGATGGGACCCAATGCAAGGAGACTGATGGCCATAAAAGGAGGACAGAAGCAAAAGGTAGAAGGGAGATAAGGAAAACAAACCTGAAAGCTTTGTGCCTTAATGTGAGGAGCATTCGAAATAAGGTGGATGAATTGAATGCACAGTTAGTAGTTAAGGGATATGATATAGTTGGAATTACGGAGACATGGCTCCAGGGTGACCAAGGCTGGGAGCTAAAAAAGCTAAAGAGGAATAAGATTAGGCTTCATTGCCTTCCACAATCTGTAGTGGATTGTTAGGTTAACTTTTATGTAGTTGTGTGTTGTCTTGTTGCTTTTTTTTTTAGTATGGCTGTATGGTAAATTGAATTTCACTGTACCTTAATTGGTACATGTGACAATAAACTGACCTTAACAACATGCAGGGGTATTCTATATTTAGGAATGATAGACAGAAAGGAAGAGGAGGTGGGGTGGCATTGCTGGTTAAAGAGGAGATTAATACAATAGCAAAGACAGACATTAGCTTGGATGCTGTTGAATCGGTATGGGTAGAACTACAAAATAGCAAAGGGCAGAAAACGCTTGTTAGAGTTGTATACAGACCACCAAACAGCAGTAGGGAGGTTGGGGATAGCACAAAGCAGGGAATTAGGAATGCGTGTAGCAAAGGTACAGCGGTTATCATGGGTTACTTTAATCTACATTTAGATTGGGCCAACCAAATTGGTAACAGTGCTGAGGAGGAAGATTTCCTGGAATGTATACGGAATGGGTTTTTAAACCAATATTGAGAGGAACAGACCAGAGGGCAAACCATCCTAGACTGGGTATTGTGTAATGAGGAAGGATTAGTTAGCAATCTTGTTGTGCAAGGCCCCTTGGGCAACAGTGACCACAATATGGTGGAATTCTGCATTAGGATGGAGAGTGGCCTGGTTAATTCAGAGACTAGGGTCCTTTACTTGAATAAAGGCATTGAAGGCATGAGACGGGAATTGGCTAGGATAGACTGGCAAATTATACTTAAAGGGTTGACAGTGGAGATGCAATAGCAAAGATTTAAAGACCACATGGATGAACCCCAGAAATTGTTCATCCCTGTCTGGCGAAGAAATAAAACTGGGAAGGTGGCTCAACCGTGGCTGACGAGGGAAGTCAAGGATAGTGTTAAATCCAAGGAAGAGACACATAAATTGGCCAGAAGAAGCAGCAAGCCAGAGGACTGGGAGAAATTTAGAACTCAACAGAGGACAAATGGGGTTAATTAAGAGGGGAACAAAAGAGCACAGAAGAAAGCTTGAGGGGAATATAAAAACTGAATGTAAAAGTTTATTTTGGTATGTGAAAAGGAAAAGATTAGCGAAGACGAATGTAGGGAGGAACTGAAGGGAATCCACATTAGTCAGAAAATGGTGTTAGGTAAACTGTTGGGACTGAAGACAGATAAATCCCCAGGGCCTGATGATTTGCATCCCAGAGTACACAAGGAGGTGGCCCTAGAAATCCTGGATGCATTGGTGATTATTTTCCAATGTTCTCTCGACTCTGGATCAGTTCCTGTGGACTGGAGGGTAGCCAATTTTTAAGTAACTCTACTTTTTAAGAAAGGAGGGAGAGAGAAAGGAGGGAGAGAGAAAACGGGGAATTATGGACCAGTTAGCCTTATATCGGTAGTGGGGAAGATGCTGGAGTTGATTATTAAAGATATTATAGCAGCGCATTTGGAAAGCAGTGACGGGATCGGTCAAAGACAGCATGGATTAATGAAGGGGAAATCATGCTTGACTAATCTTTTGGAATTTTTTGAGGATGTAACAAGTAGAATGGATAAGGGAGAACCAGTGGATGTGGTGTATCTGGATTTGCAAAAAGACTTTGACAAGGACCCACACAAGAAATTAGTGTGCAAAATTATAGCACATGATATTAGGGGTAGGGTATTGATATGGAGAATTGGATGGCAGACAGGAAGCAAAGAGGAGGAATTAACGGGTCCTTTTCAGAATGGCAGGCAGTGATTAGTGGGATGCCGCAAGGCTCGGTGCTGGGACCCCAGTCGCTTACAATATATATTAACGATTTAGTTGACGGAATTAAATGTAACATCTCTAAGTTTGCGGATGACACAAAGCTTGGTGGCAGTGTGAGCTACGAGGAAGATGCTATGAGGCTGCAGGGTGACTTGGATAGGTTGAATGAGTGGGCATAGGCATGGCAGATGCAATATAATGTGGATAAATGTGAGGTTATCCACTTTGGTTGCAAGAACGGGATGGCAGATTATTATCTGAATAGTGTCAGATTTGGAGAAGGGGAGGTGCAATGAGAACTGGGTGTACATCAGTCACTGAAAGTAAGCATGCAGGTGCCGCAGACAGTGCAGAAAGCCAATGGCATGTTGGCCTTCATTGCAAGAGGATTTGAGTTTAGGAGCAAGGAGGTCCTACTGCAGTTGTACATGGCCCTGGTGAGACCGTACGCTTAACAAACAGTGTAGGAAGGAACTGCAGGTGCTGGTTTAAACTGTAGACATAAAAAGCTGGAATAACTCAGCGGGACAGGCAGGATCTCTGGAGAGAAAGAATGGGTGATGTTTTGGGTTGAGACCTTCAGACTGAAGAGGTTGAAAGCCAACCATATAGATGTAAAACACAATGACTAGAGATGTGTGTTATCCAACTAAGGGCAGAAATCAGAATCATGTGTTCATCTTTATTGACAAGACACCATAATAAATATATTACAGAAAAAATAATTTAATGGGGTGGCATAGTAGTAGAGTTGCTGCCTTACAGCACCACACACCCAGATTTGATCCAAAGGTCATTCATGTGCTGCACGTTGATCAGAGCCTGGCTCTACTGTGGAATGTAATTAGGAATGTAATTTAAACTAACCTTATTCATACCTAATCGAATTTAAAGCATAAATGTTGCATTCAAGTGTCAGTTAAAAGACTCGCTACAGTATGACCCAGATTGCACAATATCAAGCTTAAAAATGCAAAAGCTCCCTACCGTGGGAGGTGGGGGGGGGGGGGGGGGGGGGGGGGGGGGGGAAACACCCCCCTTCCACACTCTCCCCCACCATGGTCGCTAAGCTCCCTCGCAATTTCTCACTCTCAACTCTCACCCAATGTTGGCAGCCCTGATATACACACTGAGCTTTTCTTCATCTCTCTCGTTTGTCACATCATACTATGTTTGCATATCCTGTTGTGCTGCAGCAAGTAAGAATTTCATTCAGATGACAATAAAACACTTGACTCTTCCCTCCTTCGGCCGGCCGCGCTCTCACTCCCTTCCCTTTTCCCTCCACTCCAGTCCTCCTCCTCTCGTCTCCACTCCAGCCATCCCATCTCATCTCATCCCATCCCACCCCTCTCCTCTCCTCTCCACAGGGTCAGTCGCGATCCCCAGCTAGCGTCCTCCCACCTGCTCCACGGCCTGGGCGAGGAGTCCGCTCAGCGCCTCGTTCTTCAGCGTCTCCTTGGCCTTCTGCTCGCTCAGGCCGATCCGGCTAAACAGCGCCAGCGCCGCCATTACTGCCAGCCTCGCTCCGCCAATCACGTCACGTCGGCCGGTGCAGCCACCTGACCCGGCCTGGTCAATCGTGGGGATTGGCCAATGACGCAGGCGGTTACAGCGGCGCCAGACATAAGCCAATCACACTCCGCCATGGGGAGACGCTCGGCCAATGGCAAATCGGCGTCATCACCTGCCTCCAAATCTGCCCCGTGATTGGGCGCGTACGGCTTCCGCTCTCGCTTGGATTATCCAATAGAAACGCCGGGCGGTGTTGCATCAGCCGGCGAATGGTGGCTGCAGATGCTGCAACCCTGAGATAAATCCTGAGATGAACATATTGTGCTGTAGTTGCTGCAAACCTGAGATAAACACAGTGTCACAGATGAAGCAACCTGAGATGAACCCAGAGATGAACCCTTAGATGCTGCAACCTTGAGATAAATATAGAGTGCTGCAGATGGTCTGGCAACATCTAGGGAGAAAATGGTTTAAATTTCAAAAATGAATTTTACTTGTAATGACAAAAATGTGCAAAACTCTTAATATATTCTCATTGTATCCCTGTGACTATTACACTCCATAGAGTCATAGTAACATAGAAATATAGAAAATAGGTGCAGGAGGAGGCCACCATTCATTGTGATCATGGCTGATCGTCCCCAATCAATAACCCGTGCCTGCCTTCTCCCCATATCCCTTGATTCCACTAGCCCCTAGAGCTCTGTCTAACTCTCTCTTAAATCCATCCAGTGATTTGGCCTCCATTGCCCTCTGTGGCAGGGAATTCCACAAATTCACAACTCTCCGGGTGAAAACGTTTTTTCTCACCTCAATCCTAAATGGCCTTCCCTTTATTCTAAGACTGTGGCCCTTGGTTCTGGACTCGTCAAACATTGGGAACATTTTTCCTGCATCTAACCTGTCCAGTAATTTTATAATTTTATATGTTTTGATAAGATCCTCCCCCATCTTTCTAAATTCCAGTGAATACAAGCCTAGTCTTTTCAATCTTTCCTCATATGACAGTCCAGCCATCCCAGGAATCAATCTCGTGAACCTACGCTGCACTGCCTCAATCACAAGGATGTCCTTCCTCAAATTTGGAGACCAAAACTGTACACAATACTCCAGATGTGGTCTTACCAGAGCCCTATACAACTGCAACCTCTCTACTCCTATACTGAAATCCTCTTGATATGAAGGCCAACATTCCATTAGCTTTCTTCACTGCCTGCTGTACCTGCACCCCAACTTTCAGTGACCGGTGTACAAGGACACCCACGTCTCGATGTACCCCCCCCTTACCTAACCTAACCCCATTGAGATAATAATCTGCCCCCTTGTTTTTGCCACCAAAGTGTATAATCTCACATTTATCTATATTGTACTGCATCTGCCATGCATCTGCCCACTCATTCAACCTGTCCAGGTCACCCTGCAACCTCCTAACATCCTCTTCACAGTTCACACTGCCACCCAGCTTTGTGTCATCCGCAAACTTGCTAGTGTTGCTCCTAATTCCCTCTTCCAAATCATTAATATATATGGTAAACAGTTGCGGCCCCAACACCGAACCTTGCGGAACTCCACTCGCCACTGCCTGCCATTCTGAAAAGGACCCGTTCACTCCTACTCTTTGCTTCCTGTCTGCCAACCAATTTTCTATCCACGTCAGCACCCTACCCCCAACACCATGTGTCCTAATTTTAGTCACCAGTCTCCCGTGCGGGACCTTATCAAAGATTTTCTGAAAGTCTCGATACACTTCATCCACTGGCTCCCCTTCATCCATTTTACTTGTCACATCCTCAAAAAATTCCAGAAGATTAGTCAAGCATGATTTTCCTTTCATAAATCCATGCTGACTTGGACTAATCCTTTAACTGCTATCCAAATGCCACATTATTATCTCTTTAATAATTGACTCCAGCATCTTTCCCACCACCGAAGTCAGGCTAACTGATCTGTAATTCCCCGTTTTCTCTCTCGCTCCTTTCTTGAAAAGTGGGATAACATTAGCTATCCTCCAATCCACAGGAACTGATCCTGAATCTATTGAACATTGGAAAATGATCACCAATGCATCCACTATTTCTAGAGCCAACTCCCTGAGGACCCTGGGATGCAGTCCATCAGGCCCAGGGGATTTATCATCCTTCAGTCCCATTAGCCTACCCAATACTATTTCTCGCCTAATGAAAATGTCAGTTCCTCTACCCCCTTAAATCCTCTGCCCTCCAGTACATCTGGGAGATTGTTTGTGTCTTCCTTAGTGAAGACAGATCCGAAGTACCTGTTCAACTCTTCTGCCATTTCCTTGTTCCCCATAATAATTTCACCCGTGTCTGCCTTCAAGGGACTCACATTTGACTTTGCTATTCTTTTTCCTTTAACATATCTAAAGAAGCTTTTACAGTCCTTCTTTATATTCCTGGCCAGCTTCCCCTTGTACTTCATCTTTTCAGTCCGTATTGCCCATTTTGTTTCCTTCTGTTGTCCTATGAAAGTTTCCCAATCCTCTGGCTTCCGCCTACTCTTTGCTGTGTTATACATCTTTTCTTTTCATTTTATTCTATCCCTAACTTCTCTTGTCAGCCACGGTTGCTTCCTACTCCCCTTAGAATCTTTCTTCCTTTTTGGAATGAAATGATCCTGCGTCTTCCGGATTATGCCCAGAAATCCCTGCCATTGCTGTTCCACCGTCATTCCTGCCAGGATCCCTTTCCAGTCAGTATCTGTTTTTACACCCAGCACCATTCCTAGACTGATACCCCTTTCCCTTGTTTGAGGGATGTACCCACTGGGCTCTGCCCCCCAATGTCCAGCAACGGAAGGACCCTAGACTGTGGTCTTCCTCCACAGAGCCTTGGCGTTGTCTACACCGAGCTTCAGTGTGTCCCTCAGCACAACTCCTGTAGTCTGGAGAGGGCCAGTCGGCAACATTCCCTGAAGGACATCTCGATCTGCTGGGTGGTCAACAAGCTTTGGGCAGACCATAGAGCATCTTTCACCAAGTATTCAGCAACACTCGGTGTCTGTATCTGAGTCTATTGGTGGAGGGAATGGAAAGATGACGTTTCATACGGGACCCTTCAGACTTATGGCGCAGGAGAAAAGGCTGGAAAAGAGAGGCGAGGGGAACTGGTGGATCCAGGTGAAGAGCGGTTGATTGGCAGATCAGTCGAGGGTGGGTCGGGGGAGGGGGGAGAGAAAGGTGGAGATAGTGACCGAGTTTGGAGGTGATGAATGGGGAAGACAAAAGAGGGCAGATAGTGGAATCTGTTGAGAGAGAGAGAGAAAGGGAAGTGAAATGTAGAACCAGAGGGAGGGGTGGTGGGTAGATGGGACTCCGGGGGGGTAGAGAAGAGGTGAAGAATCTGAAGTGGGGAGGGGTGGGGGATAGGCGATGGAGGAGGGGAAAGGAACTGGGTTATAGGAAACAAAGATGTGGGGAAAATGGTATGCAGAGTGAGGGGATAAATTGGGATGTAATGGAGCGAAGATGTGGACAGTGTGGAGGGGTGGGTGAAAAGTAGATGGAGGGGAGAATTGAATAGAGGGCGAGGACAGTGACAGAAAATGCACACCAGTGAAGGGGGCAGTGGTGCGAACAGGAGGGAGGGGGTTTTGCTTAAACTTGGAGAATTCAATCTTCATACCGTTGTGTGTAAATAGAATATGAGGTACTGTTCCTTCAGTTTACGTGCGGCCTCACTCTGGCAATGGAGGAATCCCAGGACAGGAAGATTCTGGGCGGGAATGGGAATGGGGGTTAAATGGTCAGTAACTAGGAAATCCAGCCGGCCTTGGTGGACCGAGTGCTCTGTGAAACGGTCAGCAAGTCTACTCTTGGTCTTGCCGATATAGTGGAGGCCACATCGAGAAAACCGGATGCAGCAGATGAGGTTAGAGATGCATATGAATTTGTCTCACCTGGAAGTGCTGCTGGGGTCCCTGGATGGAGGTGAGCGAGGAGGTGTGGGGACAGGTGTTGTTACCTCCTCTGCTTGGTCTCACCATTGTACCGAAGGCCTCACTGTGAGCACCTGATGCACGGGGCGAGGAATGGGGGTTAAGCTTCCCGACACCCAATCCTAGTGTTAACAACACCCCGTCCTTATCCCTCCCCTCCCAACCATCCTTCTCACCAACCCTCTGCCGCCTCCCATCCCTGTTCCCCATCCCTCTTCCACCGCCTCCCCTGTGTCCCTCTGCCCCCCCCCCCCCCTGTGTCCCTCCCCGCCACCAGTTTCTCCCTTTGTTCATGTTATTCCATGCCCCCCACGTCCCCTCCCTTTATTAGACCAGAGGAATAGCTCAAGGGGTACAGGACCCTTGCAGTGAGGACCTATCTTTGTTGACTAGTGTCTCCCAAAGAAGAATCGTGAATCTCTCCCCCACCCTCAGCGCTAACCCTGGAACCAGCACTCTTCCAGCCCCTGGGGAGTGTTGACACGGTGAGTGGGCAGTTGGGGGGAGGGGCTGGCAGTGCCCTCTCCAGTGACAAGGCAACAGGAACGCGTTGTGGAGACTCACTTCTGGGCCGAAGGGCCCATTTCTGTGCAACTCTGACTCTTACATTATTCTCCTGATTAAACTTGTCAGGGGGTAAATATTTAACACACCCGAGGAATAACTATCTTTACACGGTGGAGCAGCGGTAGAGATGTCTTACAGCACCAGAGACCCGGGTTCGATCCTGACTACAGATGCTTGTCTGTACAGAATTTCTAAGTTCTCCCCGTGACTGTGTGAGTTTTCTCCGGGTGCTCCACGTTTCTCTCACGCTCCAAAGATGTGCAAGTTTGTAGGTTAATTGGCTTCAGTAAAGATTCAGTAAATTGTTCCTAGTGTGTAGGATAGTACTAGTGTACCGGGATTGCTGGTCAGTGCGGATTCGGTGGGCCGAAGGGCCTGTTACATCGTTGTATCTCTAAATTAAACTAAAAATCAAATATTTTTTTGTTACTGATTGACATCCCTACATGTTCCAATACTTTTTGTTGCCTTACTCTGAGCAGCCCCACACATGCCCCGCGTCTCATAAATCACCCGCTGTGAAAGAACAGAACTCCTTGTCTCATTGAGTCAGTATTTATTCACACACCCCGGCCCTGGGAAGGTGGAAGCACTGCAGTCCGTGTGGGGAAGGTGCTCCCGCGATGCCGATACGAGGTTAACATCCAACGATGCAGTGACGACAATCTATTTCCCAGCCGAGGTGATGTGTGACCTGGAGGGGAACCTGCAGGCGGCAGTGCTGCCCTGCCATTCCCACTGGCACTGGGCTCCGTGTTGGGGCATCCACGCTGAGCGCAAGGAGGTGCAGGCAGGGGTATCGGGGTGCATTGAGGGGCTCCGGACGGTGTCCAGCTTATCTCTGTCTGACTAATGTCTGATGGGGGAGGCGCGGGGAGTCGGGGTGAGCCACTCACTGTTCACTCGCAGCATCAGTGGGTGCTGAACTAGCGGCTTTGGCTGGGGTGCAGTCCAGCCCCTCAGGAGTTGCTCTGGTCAGAGGGCAGCCTGGAGCTGTGTATCACGGTGACCAGGCCAAGCTGCGACTGGTCAGGGTACCTAGGCTGGTTTAACCATCGAGCCTCCCCTGTGGTGGGGAGGCCCCGTTGGGCTCCTGTGGGAGTAGTTCCCGGGAGGTATCTGCCCAGGTTAGGCCTTGCTCTGGCCCGTGGGAGCAGGGGTTGCACTGGCGTTTGTGCGTGAGCCTGGGCCTGTGGCAGTGTTAGGTCTTGCTCTGGGCTGGGGGTGCAGGGCCTACCGTGGCGGGCGTGACTGGGCCTGGGTTAAGCCTCTCTCTTAGCAGGGGTCGCAGTGCCCGAGGGAGGCTGGGCCTGTGGCTGGGACTCGGGCTGTGCCTGAGTTAGGCCTCACTCTGAGCGGGGGGTGCGGGGCCTGTTGCTGCAGGTGGACCTGAGCCTGGGCCTGGTCCTGGACCAGACTCCAGCCAGGAGTTGTGGATGACGGTGGCACCAGGCAGTGGGTCGACCTGGAGCACGGACAGCACCCGTTTGCGGGCACAGCCCCGCAGTGCGCGGCGCATCTTTTGGCGGGCGAAGGCGTAGAGCAGCGGGTGGAGCAGGGGCCCGGCATAGGCCAGGGCCAGGGCGCAGAGGCGCAGACGACCCCGCTGCTCACTGGGCCCCAACACCAGCTGCAGCAGGTGCAGCGCAGACACCGGGGCCCAGCACAGCACAAAGCCACCCACCGTCACCAGGGACATCCGCAGCACCCGCCGCTGCCGCCGCCTCCTCTCCCGGTGCCGCCGCACTGCCCGTCGCAGCGCCATGATGGCCGACACCGAGGCCCGCATGCCCAGGGCCCGAGGCGGGCCTGGGCCTTGGCCTGGGGGTGGGGGCGCTGCCAGCCGCTGGGCCTCCTGCGGCCCACCCAGACCCCCTCCCACTGCCCCACTCCCTCTGCTGGCCCCAGCTCCACCTCCTCCCCTCCCCCGCCGCTGACACCGTGACCTCCTGCCCCTGGGGCCACGGCCGAAGCGGACGTTGAGGGCCCGCAGGATGCGGGAATAAGTGGCGAGCAGGCCCACGGCTGCCAGGCAGAAGCAGGGCACCTGCAGTAGGAGATGGAGCGAGGCTGTCAGGCCGGGTGGCAGCTCGGCATCACCGCCACACCCCAGCGAGAGGTTGTGGTGGGCCAGGCCGGGCTCGGGGCCCAGCAGCTCAACCTGCAGGAAGGGCAAGGAGAAAGCAAGGAGGGACAAGGTCCAGACAGCGGCGAGCAGCGGCATGGCACGGCCGGCGGTCAGCAGCCGGCGGGACGGCCGCACCGAGATGTCGTAGCGGTCCAGGCCGATCAGCAATACGTTGGCGGCAGTGCCCACCCCAGCCAGCGCCACACAGGCCTCATGGAAGCAGCAGGCCAGGGCCCAGGCAGTGGCGGGGGGCCGTAGCACCATGCTAGTGGTGAAGGGCACACATAGCAGGCAGACCAGCGTGTCCAGCACATGCAGGCTGACCGTCACCACGGTACTGACCGAGTCGGCAAGGCCACTGTGCAGGCCGTACAGAACCAGCACTGTCAGGTTACTAGCTAGGCCCAGCACCAACTCCAGCAGCAGCAAGCTGCCCAGTGACACCTGGAAGCTGAGCGGGTAGGACAAGTACCAGTCTTGGCCCCCATCCCTCTTCTCCAACTCCGGCACAAACTCATCCAACTCCATGGCCCTGTCCATCCGGGGGTCTCAGCATAGTCCTGGAGACCGCAGCGTCCCCGCGCACTTTTGGCAGATCACAGCACACCTGTCGGAGCTTCCAGTACACCTGTAAGAGGACCCAGCACACCTGTAGCAGCTTCCAGTATAGCTGTAGTCGCCCTGATGACTGCCGAGCTCCTGGTATGCCTGTAGCAGTCTTGGCACACCTGTAGGAGCTCCCGGTACACGTGTGGCAGGTCACAGCACACCTGTAATAGTCCTGGCGATCCCAGAGCTCCCGGCACACCTGTCACAGGTCACAGAGTACCTGTAACACAAACCACACTGTTATCTGCAACACCTCTTTTTTTCCAGTCCAATGACTTTATTCAACAATTGCATATTACAGTGTATCAAAAGTACATACACGTTCAATGGTCACAATACATCAAGCAGTCATTATAGTACAATGGTCCAGTCTTTATCTACAATGTTCTCGACCCCCCGCCGCGACTAGACTTCACCGAAGGTCTCTAGAGTCCCGGTGGACACCACATATTCCCTCTCCAGGGACACGCGAGCACGGACATAGACCCGGAAGAGGGGCAGGCAGTCGGCTCTGGTGTGACCATCGACCGCCCGCTGCCTGGACGCACAAATGGCCATCTTAGCCAGGCCCAGGAGCAAAGTGACAGGGAGATCCCACCTTCCCGATCGGCCCTCCCCACTCCTTGCCCTGTGCCCAAATACCAGGATTGTGGGTCTAAAATGCAACCAAAACTTTAGGAGCAGCCCCCTCAGATATTCGTACAGGGGCAGCAACCCCTCACACTCCATGTACGCGTGGAACACGGTCTCTTCCTCGCCACTGGCGAGTCCGTGAACCGACTCAAACGTTTATTACACACCACGGCTCTGTGCAACTCTCTCCACCCCAGGTCCCCGATGTAAAGGAGGACTCCCTTGTGGAGAGGCCTCCACTGGGGACCGCCCCCGCCTCCGGGGTGTCCGTGAAGAAGATGAAGGGAGGAGGTGTAGAGTGTGCAGGAGCACGCTGTACAGTACACGTCTCTCTGTGGCCCATGTTGTGTAGGGCCGGCTCCCGGGAAATATTCCGGAGCCTGGACCCGATGAGCAATTCCTGCTCGGTCAGAATCATTCCGAGCACACGCCTCTGGTCGATATCCACCCACCCACCGTGACAGGATGAGGACCGGCCCCCTCGCAGTTACAACACCCCCCTCCTCCCGAGGAGCAACTAGCTGGCTGAAGATGACCAGATCCCTCACTCTCAACACATCGCGGTAGAAGCTAGGCAGCCCCCAGCCGCGTGGCGGGTCGCCTGATGCCCGCCACCTCCTCCACTATAATTCTCAGCTCCTTTGCCCCACAAGGAAGCTTTCTCGGTTCCTGAACACTCACTGCTGTGCGGGCGAATTCGGCTCGAACTCCATCCACAAATGTGTGTGTGTGTCAGTATTTACAAGGGGTCCCGGTGAGTGGGAGTATATTTGCAGGGGGTCCTCGGCGGACATCTGCAGTTCCTTCCCACACAGAGCCGCGGTGCGTGGAGTTGCTGAAGATAAAGCTGCTGTCAGCGGGCAGTTTGATTTGTCGCAGTGATCCCATAGGGCCGCCAACCGGACCTGTATCTGCAAGTGTACCGAGGCTGTGCAGGGCAAGGTCGCGCTGTGAGCTGACCGGGGTGGGGGGGGCTCAGACATCGCCACCCGGCAACGGAGGGGCAGCCGGTCCCAGTGACCGGGGATACTCTGACCCCCCTCTCTCCTCACAGCCAGTCGGTCAGAAAGCTGTGGGGTGCATTAGGGGCGGCACTGGCGCAGCGGGTAGAGCTGGTGCTTCACAGCGCCAGAGACCTCGGGTGCTGCCTGCGTGGAGTTTGTACGTTCTCCCTGTGACCGCGTGGGTTTCCTCCGGGTACACGGTGCACGGCCCAGGCCCACGGTACAGGGTGCACCTAATCACCGTGAGTGTCTAACACCCCCCCCCCACACACACACACACACACACTGTGCTCCTAGCGTGGTCAGATGCACCTCAAATTCCCGAGGGAGGGAAGGAGTGAGGAGGGAGGGAGGGAGTGGGGAGGGGAGTGGCGGGGGAAGGAGGGAAGGGGGAGAGGGGGTGAAACAATGCTCCATGGTCCCTCAGCCTGCACCACCAATCCTGCTCCTAGAGTCACTCCCTCCTCCCCCCCCTCGCCAACCCCCGCATCTCCATCTCCATCTCCATCCCTGGTTCCCCCACCATAACTCCCTGCCCCCACATCTCACTGTCTCTGGTCCCCTCCACCCCCACTTCCCTGGTTTCTCCACGCCCCCCCTCAACTGCTCCCTGACCCTGGTTTCCTCCCACCCCCCACTTCCCTGGTTTCCCCACCCCCTCCCCTTGTTCCCCGTTCGATGGGGGAGGTGGGATCGCCGATGGGTGTCTGACAGGGGGAGACGGCGACGGAACGAGAATGTGGGTCACCCCGGGCATCGTGGCCGGTGCCTGAGGGTCAGGCAGCATCTGTGTGGAGGGAAGGACTAGTGACGTCTCGGGTCAGCACCCTCCGTGCTGCCCGGCAGCCCAGCCACTGACTGGCCGACGTACCCCCTGTCACCCCGAACCCCAGCTCGGCAACGGGGCTCCAGTCGCCTCCACTGGCCCCGACAGGAGTGTGTGCGCGCGCAGTAATGTGTGAGTTTCACAGTCTTTGTCTTTTCACTGTCTGGCAGCATTTATGTATAATTTATATACAATGTATTTATAATTGATGTTTCTGCGTGTTGTTTATCTCGCTGCCTGTGATGCTGCTGCTACGAGGTTTTCCCTGTACCAGTCCCTCCCCGCTTGTGTGTCTGACAGCAACCTCAACCCAAAACAAACCAGCTTCCAGCATTATCTCTGTGCCACTGACAAGGCCCCAGCATCTGTTATACCTCAGTACGACACAGTGTGCTGAAGTAGTTCAATGGGTCAGGCAACATCTCTGGAGTAACTCAACGGGTCAGGCATCATCTCTGGAGTAACTCAATGGGTCAGGCATCATCTCTGGAGTAACTCAATGGGTCAGGCATCATCTCTGGAGTAACTCAGTGGGTCAGGCATCATCTCTGGAGTAACTCAATGGGTCAGGCAACATCTCTGGAGTAACTCAGTGGGTCAGGCATCATCTCTGGAGTAACTCAGTGGGTCAGGCATCATCTCTGGAGTAACTCAGTGGGTCAGGCAACATATCTGGAGCAACTCAGTGGGTCAGGCAACATCTCTGGAGCAACTCAGTGGGTCAGGCATCATCTCTGGAGTAACTCAGTGGGTCAGGCATTATCTCTGGAGTAACTCAGTGGGTCAGGCATTATCTCTGGAGTAACTCAGTGGGTCAGGCATTATCTCTGGAGTAACTCAGTGGGTCAGGCAACATCTCTGGAGTAACTCAGTGGGTCAGGCATTATCTCTGGAGTAACTCAGTGGGTCAGGCAACATCTCTGGAGTAACTCAGTGGGTCAGGCATCATCTCTGGAGTAACTCAGTGGGTCAGGCAACATCTCTGGAGTAACTCAGTGGGTCAGGCAACATCTCTGGAGCAACTCAGTGGGTCAGGCAACATCTCTGGAGTAACTCAGTGGGTCAGGCAACATCTCTGGAGCAACTCAGTGGGTCAGGCAACATCTCTGGAAAACATGAACCATTCCACATTCTATATTGCTTGTTTTTGGAGAGGGTGACGTGACCGTGAGGTTCCACACAGACCAGGAGAGGACACCACATCCTCCTGCCCACTGAGGGGCCACTGACCCGGGTTTACATTGACCCAGTATCTGGTGACTGCTGGCGACCAGTTTATAAAGTAACCTCTGCAGGTGACCAGCCAGTGAAGCTGGACAAGCGCCGCCCCCGATTTGTCAGCCCAGTGACCAGCTCGGCCACGGGGTGGTCGCAGACCTACGACAAGCCTCAATGTGAATCTCCAACTCACTGCTGCCCGTGGGATCTTGCTGTGCCTGCTCGCTGCGTGCCAACAGTGACAATGCCTCATTAACTCACTGACTAGACTTCAGTCATTCCCAGGCTTCAAGAAGTCTATGTTTCAGACAATCCTGCCCCAATCCGTCGTCACACCGGGTCCGGTCTTTGCTTCTCTCTCTGGGAACAGTGATCGGTATCAGAACTTTATCATTTGGTCAGCACGGTGCCGCAGCGGTGAAGTTGCTGCATTACAGCGCTAGAGACCCGGGGTTGATCCTGACTACGGGTGCTGCCTGTACAGAGTTTGTACGTTCTCCCTGTGACTGCGTGGATTTCCTCCGGGTGCTCCGGTTTCCTCCCACACTCAAAAGCCGTACAGGTTTGTAGGTTAATTGGCTTCCGTGAAAAATGTACATTGTCCCTAGTGTGTTTGATAGTATTAGGATCGCTGATTGGTGTGGACTCGGTGGGACAAAGGGCCCTTCCCGCGCTTTTTCTCTAAACTAAACTAAAATAACAGCCAACCCGCACACGATAATCAGCTGCAGTCACAACTGGCCATTTCACTGTCGCAAGGCATCATACCTATAGCCTGCCACAATAAAGGCCAACACATCTTTATCAATGCCTCAAATTCCTCCGACGATTGGGGAGGTTCGATATGTCTACGAATCCTCTATCAAACATCTACAAGCGTACACTGACTGGTTGCATCACGGCCTGGGTCAGCAATTCGAACGCCCAGGAATGAAGGAGACTACAGAGAGTGGTGGACACTGCCCGGTCCATCACAGGTGCTGACATAGAAACATAGAAAATAGGTGCAGGAGGAGGCCATTCGGCCCTTCGAGCCTGCACCGCCAATATGATCATGGCTGGTCGTCCCCTATCAATGACCCGTGCCTGCCTTCTCCCCATATCCCTTGACTCCACTAGCCCCTAGAGCTCTATCCAACTCTCTCTTAAATCCATCCAGTGATTTGGCCTCCACTGCCCTCTGTGGCAGGGAATTCCATAAATTCACAACTCTCTGGGTGAAAAAGTTTTTTCTCACCTCAGTCTTAAATGATCTCCCCTTTATTCAAATACTGTGGCCCCTGGTTCTGGACTCGCCCAATATCGAAGGGATCTACAGGAGGCGCTGCCTCAAAAAGGCAGCCAGCATCATCACAGACCCACACCACCCTGGCCACGCTCTCATCTCACTACTACCAGCGGGAAGAAGGTACAGGAGCCTGAAAACCGTGACCTCCAGGTTCAAGAACAGCTTCTTCCCAGCAACAATAGGTGCTCAGTTCTCTTGAACTCTGCACAACACTAACCTCAGCAACTGTGATCTACCGTGGACTGTGTCTTTCCTTGCTCTACGGACTACGATTACCTAGTGTGAGGTTGATTAATATTGCATTGATTATTATATCTTTATCTGCATTTTATTGCGTTAATGGGCCGATACGCTGCGGTAAGTGGCAATTTCATTGTCCCGTTGCCAGTACAGCTGACAATTACACTTGCTGCACGTTCCTCGTGGCCAACATCCATCTCCCCCCCCCCCCCCCCCCCTGTAGCAGTGACCCCTGCTCCAGGACACCGCCCCATCGGACATCAGACAGCAACAATATTGATCATCGGGGCGGACAGGTGGAATTTAATACCGGTGAGTGTCAGGTGATGCACTTTGGCAAGAGGGAGGGTGAACCATGGTCACATTAAACGCTGGGGCCGAGGGACTATTGGGGAACAGAGACCTCGTCCACAACTCCCTGGGCCCTTGAAGGATGCAGCAAGGGTAGAGAAGGTGGCGAGGAGGGCGAACGGGAACTCTGAAGCTCTCTCAGTCAATGTTTAGTCCTGGTTTCACATCGAACCACGGTTCTTATAAAGTTAATGCAAGACTGCGTCGTATCACGACCACTTTCTCCCAGATCACCAGATCACACTTTCTCTCCTCTGGTCTCTCCCGCACCCACTCTATCCCCATTACACCGTAACACCATTTCTCTCCCACACCCAGTCTCTAGCTATTACGCCAGAACACACTTTCTCTCTTACACTCACCCACTCCCCCGGTAGCCTCTCACACACCCACACCCTCCCCGTTACACCATTACACCCACTGCCACGTTCTCTCCTGCCCTCCCTCTCACTCTCCACCTCTCCTCCTTCCCCTCCCCTCCCCCCTATCTCCCCCCCTCCCACCCTCCCACCCTCCGCCTTCTCTCCTCCCCTTGGAATACCTGGCATCGGAAAAGTTTACATCCGCTCTCCGGTGAAATGGAAGGAGACAGAGCAAATATTTTCCCTGTTGTCCCCGGAGTGGGAGCAGCTGGTGATCCCTCAGCGTCACCTGGCCCCACAAATAACCCCCTCACTGAGTCCCGTCCTCAGCACCCCCCCCCCCCAAATCCGGCTCCCAGCGCCCTCTCACCCCCTCCCCCCCCCCCCCCCCCCCCCCCCATCCCAGCTCCACGTCCCACCCCGTTCGAGCGAGCTGTCAATGCTGGGGGTGAGCGCTCTAGTACACAGGTGGGAGGGGGCGGAGGAGTGGGGGGGGGGGGGGGTGTTCACCACTTATCCAGGTCCTTCTTTCCTCCCTCAGGTCTACCGCTGGACCTCTCCCTCCCCCTGCCCTCCACCCCCCTCTCCTCACCTCCACCACCCCCTCCTCCTCCATCCCACACGGACACATACCTGACGGCCTCCCTGACTGTTTCCAGAGTCGGGCTCCCAGCCGCTCGTAACCCATGGAAACCAGGAGCACAGTCTCAGCTAATTGATTCCCTCCTGACCTACGCTTTACCCCGGGTCTGCATGGTGTGGGGGGGGGGGGGGGGGGTATAGGGGCGTGGGGTGAAGGGTCTGCATGGGGGGGGGGTATAGGGGCGTGGGGTGAAGGGTCTGCATGGGGGGGGGTATAGGGGCGTGGGGTGTAGGGTCTGCATGGGGGGGGGGAGGCGGGGGCGGACGGAGGATGGAGGGCACGAGAGGGGGGGGGGCTCGGAGAGCGGGGGTGTGTGTGACGGTGAGGTGGAGCTGGGAGAGTGAAGGGTCTGCATGGAATGCAGGTAGAGGGGTTGAGCAGGGGGGTGGGGGTGAAGGATCTGGGCGGGGAGGGGGCAGGACGAGCGAAGCAGGGGGTGGGGTTGTAGTGGGAGTGCACCATGGAGGGGGAAACGGAGGGAGGGGTGAGCGGAGTGGGGGGGGGGGGCAGAGCAGGGGGAGAGGGGAGGGTTAAGCAGAAGGGGTGGAGGGGAAGTGGGGAGGAAGGGGGTTGAAGAGAGGAGGGTGGGAAGCAGAGCGGGTCCCATTAACTGTTTGATCAGCTGTCTACACACCTCCCGCACACATATTCACATGCGTGCACACATGTACACACACACGCCTGCACATGCACACTCATGCACATGCACAGGCACAGGCACATGCCATCACATGTACACACACAGGCACATACCAACATAGACACAATACATACACTAACACATGCACATACCAACATAGACACACCAACACACGCTCACACCAACACATACACACGCCAATACACACTCAACACACACATGCACACACACGCCAACACACACACTAACACACACGCACACTAACACACACGCACACTAACACACACGCACACACACTCAAGGGACCGCAGCAACAGATGGAGCAATATTTACGTACTTCCTCACTGGAAGGAGCCAAGGAGCCAAGGCATTGCAATGGGCCAGGCCGGCCCCTACTACACCGACCCAGTGCCGCCAGGACACCGGCCTTAACGTGAGGAATAGAACAAATCGCACATCTCCTTGGGCTAACATTGGACTTTTCAGAGACTTGGAAGTTGCAAGATGGCGCCAGAATGTGGCGACTCTCTGCGTGCTGTTCCACAAGAGGGTCTATGGTACTCATGTACAGTATGGTCTGACTTGATAGCATGAAGAAAAGGCTTCTCACTCTGTGTGGACAGGTGACAATAAATAACCTAAACTACCCAGGGAAAGGGATGGTAGCCACCCTCCTGATCCACACCTTGCATTATTTTACAAACCTCTATAAAGTCACCCATACACTCCTGGGGGGACCCCCCCCCCCGGCCTATCCAGTCTCCCTCTGTAACTCAACCCCTCAGTTCTCATAACATTCTGCACTGCTCCCAAGGTAATGCCATCTTTCCTGTAGCTGGCTCGCCAGAACTGCACACAACACTCCAAGTTGGTCTCACCAACAAGCTGTGACATCATGACACAGCTGTACAACTCCTTGTTCACCCCATCCCTTGGGGGGGGGGGGGCTGGAGAAGTAGGAACGGGGTACTGATTTTGGATAATCAGCCATGATCATATTGAATGGCGGTGCTGGCTCGAAGGGCCGAATGGCCTATTCCTGCACATATTGTATATGTTAATCCCATAGCCTGCAACAGGCCGGGTCCCTCCACTCCATTCATATCCAAAATGTCCAAACACCTTCTAAACATTGACATTAGCAAAGCCTCCACCACCCTATGTGAAACACTTACGCTCATTACTGCCCCCCACCCCCCACAGTGCGGCTTCCCTCAGTACTGCCCCTCCTACGGTGCGGCGCTCCCTCAATACCGCTTCTCTCACAGTGCGGCGCTCCCTCGGGACAGTTGGGATTGGAGCCGGAGGTGGGAGAGGGGGGAGGGAGGATCTGATGAAGGAGATTCAACCGAGAACCGGGACAAGGGCGCGGGAGGGGCCGAGTGGCCTCGGTGGTTCTGTGGGAGGCGGAGGGGGCGGCGGCTGCAGCAGCCCCCTCCCTATTCCCCACCGTCCCCCAACCTTCCTCCCCCACCGCCGCTCACCCCGGACCCCAGGCTTCGGGTTCCCCCGGTTAGGGATTCGGTTCGGAGGGTCGCTGCCTTGCCGTGGCGCCGGGGACGGTGTGGGCAGCGCCCGGGTCGCAATCTCCGCTTTCCCCACCGGCGGCCGGGACCGTCCCCGTCCCCAGATGCCCGCCCCGATGCCCGCCCCAGTGCCGGTGCCGGTCGCTCACACACACTCACCGCTCAGCTCGGCTGGCGACGCCGCCGCTCCACAGCGCTGCCGCTCCCGCTGCAGTTTAAAGAGCTCGCCGGGTAGGAGGGAAGGAGGGAGGGGGGAGGGAAGGAGGGAGGGGGGAGGGAGGAGCAGGTCCCGGGGGGGCAGCCGTCCTCGCCCACTGTCACCCGCCATCCGCACCGAGGAACGGGACAGACGGTCAGCCTGTGTGTGGGACTGTGAGAGATTATGTGTCAGTGTGTGTGTAATGTTTATAAATGCAGCAATGTGTGTGTGAGAGAGAGAGGCTTGAGTGTCAGGGTATGTCAGTGTGTATGTGAGATGAGGGTGTGTGTGTGTCAATGTGTGCGGGTCAGTGAGGGTGTGCGCTGGTGTGTGTCAGATGTGGGACTGTGTGTATTAATGTGTGTGTATTAGTGTGTGTGTATTAGTGTGTGTGTGAGGATGTGTGTGTCTGGGTGTAAGGGTGTGAGGATGTGTGAGGATGTGTATCAGTGTGTGAGTGTGTGCCAGTGTATGTGAACGTGTGTGCCAGTGTGTGTTAGGGTGCCAGTGTGTGTGAAAGAGTGTGTGTGTCAGTGTGTGTGAGAGCGTGTGTCAGTGTGTGTGTGAGGGCGTGTGAGAGTGTGTGTGTGAGTGTGTGCGAGTGTGTGTCATTGTGTGTGAGGGTTTGTGTGAGAGTGTGTGGCAGCGTGTGTGTGTACGTGTGAGGGTGTGTGAGAGTGTATGTGTGTGAGTGTGTGTTTTTGTGTGTGTCAGAGTGTGTGAGAGTGTGTGTGTGTGTGAGTGTGCATCAGTGTGTGTGAGAGTGTATGAGAGTGTGTGTCCATGTGTGTGAGTGTGTGTGAGTGTGTGTGAGTGTGTGTGTGAGTGTGTCAGTGTGTGTGTCAGTGTGTGTGAGAGTGTGTGTCAGTGTGTGTGAGTGTGTCAGTGTGCATCAGTGTGTGTGAGAGTGTGTGTGAGTGTGTGTGTGAGAGTGTGTCAGTGTGTGTGTGAGTGTGGCAGTGTGTGTGAGTGTGAGAGTGTGTGTGAGTGTGTGTGTCAGTGTGTGTGAGAGTGTGTGTGAGGGTGTGTGAGAGTGTGTGTGTGTTTGTGAGTGTGTGTGTGTGAGTGTGTGTGTGAGAGTGTGTGTCAGTGTGTGTGAGAGTGTGTGTGTGTGTGTGTCAGTGTGTATGTGTGTCAGTGTGTGTGAGTGTGTGTGAGAGTGTGAGAGTGTGTGTGTCAGTGTGTGTGTGTGTGAGTGTGTGTGTGTGTGAGTGTGTGTGTGTGTGAGAGTGTGTGTGTGTGTGAGAGTGTGTGTGTGTGTGTCTCAGTGTGTGTGAGTGTGTGAATGTGTGTGTGTGTGTGAGAGTGTGTCAGTGTGTGTGTCAGTGTGTGTGAGAGTGTGTGTGTGTGTCAGTGTGTGTGAATGTGTGTGTGTGAGTGTGTGTGTGAGAGTGTGTGTCAGTGTGTGTGAGAATGTGTGTGTGTGTGTGTGTGAGTGTGTGTGAGTGTGTCAGTGTGTGTGAGTGTGTGTGTGTGTGTGAGAGTGTGTGAGTGTGTGTGTGTGTGTCAGTGTGTGTGAGTGTGTGTGTGTGTCAGTGTGTGTCAGTGTGTGTGAGAGTGTGTGTCAGTGTGTGTGTGAGAGTGTGTGAGTGTGTGTGAGAGTGTGTCAGTGTGTGTCAGTGTGTGTGTGAGTGTGTGTGAGTGTGTGAGTGTGTGTGCGAGTGTGTGTCACAGTGGGATCGGAACGGAGCCTTAGCCCGAGATTCATCCCCTCGGCTCTGGAGGCGGCACCGACGCCCCCACTCACCCGGTCCGCTCTTGGCTCCTCTGGGCCGGGGTTAAAACTCCATGTGGTGTGGACAGAGCGACCTACTGACACAGAGCCGCTGGTGATGAGGGGGGGGGGGGGGGGGGGGGAGGTGTGATCGGTGCCTCAGGGGTCGGTGCTGGGACCACCGCCGTGTCTCACCTATCACACCATCTGCACGGGAATGTGGAGTTTAGTTTGGAGATACCGCACGGAACAGGCCCTTCAGCCCACCGAGTCCACGCCGACCAGCGACCACCTCATACACTAACACTTTATTACACTCTAGAGACAATTTACAGAAGTCAATTACTACAATTTACTACAAACCTGCACGACTTTTGGATGTTGCTGGAAACCGGAACTCCCGGAGAAAACCCACGCGGTCACAGGGAGAACGTGCAAACTCCACACAGACAACACCCGCGGTTGATCAGACGGTATGTTTTGGTGACGGTGGACAGGAACAAAGGAGATGCAGGATTGAACCAGCATCTAAATGAATCTGAGAGGTGGGGGAAGGAATGACAGAGGGATTTTAACTCCAACAAATGTGAGGTGTGGCACTTTGATCAGTTAAAGCAGGGCAGGACTGCCACCCTGAGTGGCAGGGCCCTAGGGAGTGTTGTAGAGCAGAGAGCCCACAGGTACACAGTTCCCTGAGAGTGCGTGGAGGCAAATAGGGTGGAGTAGGGTTGATCAAAGCATGGATTGGAGGAGTTGGGGCGCTATGTTGCAGCAGTACAAGGCGTCGGTGAGGCTGCCCCTGTACAACATTGGGCAGTTCTGATCACCCAGCTACAGGAGGGATGTCGTTAAGGGTGAAGAAAAGCAGCAAGATGAGAGCGTGGCCAGGGTGGTGTGGGTCTCTGATGATGCAGGCTGCATATCTGAGGCAGTGCCTGCTGTAGATCCCTTCGATGGTGGGGAGGTCAGTGCCTGTGATGGACCGGGCAGTGTCCACCACTCTCTGTAGTCTCCTTCATTCCTGGGACTCTCAGACCGAGGGAACTGCAGGAGTTAGCAGCAGTATCTCCCCACCCGCTCCCCGCCCCTTCCCTATGAGACTCCGTGACTCCATCACTCTGTGACTCTGTGACTCTGTGACTCTGTCACTCCGTGACTCTGTGCCTTGTAAGTGTTGCTGGGTGGTTGGGATCCACATCTGCACACAGCTGTCTCCCTCTCCCCCCTTCCCTGAGCCGATGGCGGTAACTGGAGCTCCACCGGGCGGTCCGTGCCCTCCCCTGTGTGCACAGCTGTACAGTGGTGAGCTCCAGCTGCCCAGAGCTGTCCCACAGCTGGGTCACCTCCGCCTGTCCCGTGATCGCTCCTCCATCTCTGCCAATCTGCCGTGACCGGCTGTACACCACAGACATCATCGAACTGACTGGCCGGCAGTATCCGTGGCTCAGAGACCGAGTCACAGTGTCTGTTCCCCAGTCCAAGCCCCCAGAGTGAGCCCCAGAGTGCAGTGTCTAGAGTCTGAGCCCCAGTGTCCAGTGGCCAGTGAGGACCTGGTCCCCCGGTCCCTGCTCCTGGACGGCCCAGTTTCTCTCCAAGGTCACGTCCTGCTGGATGTGAGAGATCGAACCCTTCCTCTGCTGCCCACTGCTGTCCATCACCTGCTGTTGAGCTGCCCACTGGACATTATCCACCACATCATCGGTCTGAGGGGCAGGAGCCCTGCAGGTCACATCTCCCGCTCCACACTGATGGTCACCAGCAGCCGGTGGTGGGTTATGCTCACGTTCACCTCTCCAGCATGGGTCCAACATAGGCCTTATTTCAGTCACATTATGGGTCGGTTCCAGTGTAGATGGGGCATGTTGGTCGGTGTGGGCAGGTTGGGCCGAAGGGCCTGTTTCCTTGCTGTACGACTCTATGACTTTGAATTGGATTTTATTGTGAAGTGTACAGGTACAGGGAGGTACAGCTATAATGAAGGTCCTGCTCACAGCAGCATCAAAGCACATAGGCAGGCAATATACAGAAACATCAATTATACATAAATCACCTATATTCTGCGAGGCAGAACGTGTGTGACTTTAATGTCTGGATAATCTTCAGTCCAAGATTCCTAGTCCTCGGAATGTTCTCCCAATGATCCAGGTTTACTCCCAGGCTCTGACCGACTACCAGGATTCGTGTTCAGAGATGTGTTGCATCTGTGTAGGAAGGAACTGCAGATGCTGGTTTACACCGAAGTTAGACACAAAATACTGGAGTAACTCAGCGGGACAGGCAGCATCTCTGGAGAGAAGCAATGGGTGATGTTTTGGGTCGAGACCCTTCTGCAGACTGGCAGTTTGATCGGTGAGCTGGGTTTGTGGCTTTGATTTTGTGGTGGGTGTGTTGGGTAAAGTACATGTGTAGTTCTGACTGCCGGTCGTGCCAGGGATGTTGTCACTGGCCAGTAGTCACTGCAATCTGTTAACTTACACAAGGAGCATGGTGTTCATGGACTCCAACTACAGTGTCTGTGTCTGTGTCCATGTGCCAGGCATTTATTTCATACAGTGAACAGCTCTCCTTACTTTGAAAACTAGAATGATTCACATATTCATATCATTGTACAGATTCAACCCATTTTCTGATTTGCGGAATCTCTTTGATCTTCTCGAATCCACTCATGTTGTTGGCTTTGTGTTCACCTCTGGAGAAAAGTTATCAGCTCTTCACTCAGTTCAATAGAACCTAGTGCTGCTTCAGAGAGTGACAGTCACACAGCACGGAAACAGGCCCTTCACCCATTGCTTCTCTCCAGAGATGCTGCCTGTCCCGCTGAGTTACTCCAGTATTTTGTGTCTAACTTCGGTGTAAACCAGCATCTGCAGTTCCTTCCTACACAGATGCAACACATCTCTGAACACGAATCCTGGTGGACGACAGATGGCACAATGGGCTAAGTGTTCGGCTGGCAACCGGAAGGTAGCTGGTTCGAATCCCGCTTGGAGTGCATACTGTCGTTGTGTCCTTGGGCAAGACACTTCACCCACCTTTGCCTGTGTGTGTCCTTGGGCAAGACACTTCACCCACCTTTGCCTGTCTGTATGGAAGTAATTGTGTGAAGCACTTTGGGGTCAATGCAAGTTGACTAAAAATGTGCTATATAAATAAAGACATTATTATTATTATCATTTAGCCCAACTCGTCCACGCCGCCCAACATGCCCATCTGCGCTAGTCCCATTTGCCTGCGTTTGGCCCATATCCCTCGAAACCTTCCCTATCCATGTACTTGTCCAACTGTCTTTAAAATATTGTTGCAGTCCCTGCCTCAACTACTTCCTCTGGCTGCTTGTTCCATATACCTACCACAATTTGTTGGGGTGGTTGATTGCAACCTTCACGTGGTCCACCCTGTTTCCACGAATGCAATCAACCTGGCGTGCACAAACAGAAGATCAAACAGAACAAGTTGTCCTACAACTTTAGGCTGAAGAAGAACACCACAATTTGTGTGAAAACATTGCCTCCCCCCAACTTCCTATTAAACTTTACCCTCTCACCTTAAACCTATGTTGGGAAGTGTCAGAAGAAGGGTCCTCATCTGAAACGTCGCCTGTCCATTCACTGCTCAGATGCTGCCTGACCTGCTGGTTCAGGCAACATTTCACCTCCAGCCTTTGTCACTCACTCACTCCACCCATCTGCAATCACCCCCTCACCTGTATCCACCTATCGCTCACCAGGCTTTGTCCCACCCCCACCTTTTCCAGCTATCTCCCCCCCCTACTCCATCAGTATGAAGAAGAGACACGACCCGAAACATCACCTATCCATGTTCTCCAGTGATGCTGCCTGATCTGCTGAGTTACTTCAGCACCCTGTGGTTTAACGAATTGTTTAATTCTCCCTCTCTCTCTCCCCCCCCCCCCCCCCCCCCCCCCCCCCCCCACACACACACACTTTACCAGCGATGTTGAGATCTTGCTGTTGGCCTCCCTCGTTGGTGAGGAAGGGGGTCTGGCATGAAGGTTGGAGGGGGGGGGGGGGGGGGGGGGGGGGGGGCGTGAGGGTGGGGGGGAGGGGAGGCAGGAGGGCCAGTCGGTGGAGCGGGAGACAAGATCAACCCAGACTGCTAACTGCTTCATGTGACCCCCACCAACCCACAACGAATGTGCCCCTGTCGTACCATGGATATTAATATTGATGCCAGTTATGGGATCATCAGAAGCAGAGAGTGGCCCAGACAGACAGGCAGGTCCAGCACGGCTGGTGACCTTCACTGGGAGGCACACATTCTCCCGTCTGCACCCGGCCACACGGCACCGACTGGCTCCTCCTGGCCACAGCCCGCTCAAGGTCACTGCTCCATCAACACTCACAGCACAGGACAGCTCAGCACCAGGCCCTTCAGCCCACAATCCCCGTGCCAAGCAGCGAGCCAAGACCAACCAGACGGTGGCGCACATTCCTCCCACATTCCAAAGATGTGCAGGTTTGTAGGTTAATTGGCTTCTGTTTACCTGCCTGCACGTGATCCATATCCCTCCATTCCTTGCATATCCACTTGGCTATCGATAACGTCTATCACACCGCTATCATATCTGCCTCCACCACCACCCTGGCAGCACGCTCCAGGCCTCTGCCTGTGAAAGGATTTGCCCCACACATCTCCTTTAATTTTGCCCCATCCAACATTTATCTCCCATCCCTGACTGCCCCTCGGGTGGGGGGCGCCTCCTTGACCCATTGCAAACCCCCTGCGGTGGGGGCTCCCACAATGCTGTCAGGGGACACGAGGGTATATGGGCGGGAGGGAGGGAATGTGGGGAGTGGATGGAGGGAAGGAGTATATAGGAGGGATTGAGGCAGGGATATGTAGAGGGGTGGAGGGAGGGCAATGGAGAGAGGTGGATTGGACATATTATAGGAGAAGCATGGACAAGGGTCCTGCATCCCCGGAAATGATGAATGGTGGTGGGCTGGTGCCCCCCTGGCAATGGAGGGTGGTGTGGCTTCATCGAGCATGGGGCAGGTTAGTTACGGACAATCAGTGTTGCTTTGTTAAAGAGTGTTTATGTCTGACCACATTGAATGCAAGAGGCAGTGAGGTGGTTCGGTGAGGGTGGGGATCCTCTTGTGAATGGTGGTGAGTGTGGCGTGTGCCTCTCGTGAACCACAGTATGTTGAGCACACCTGTCGTGAACAGTGGCGAGTGTGTCAACTCATCTTGTGAGTCTTGGTGAGTGTAAGCACATGTGAGCCATGGTGAGTGTGAGCACACGTGAGCAGTGGTGAGTGTGAGCACATATGAGCCAGGGCAAGTGTGAGCACGTGTGAGAGGCGGTGGGTGTGAGCACATGTGGGCCACGGTGACTGTGAGCACCAGCAGACCACGGTGAGTGTGAGCATGTGTGCTGTGGGTGAGTGTGAGCACACATAGATCATGGTAAGTGTGGACAGACGTAAGGTGTGGTGAGTGTGAGCACACATGAGCTGTGGTGTACGAACACGTACGATCTGCTTTGAGTGTGTGTACGTGTGTGCTGTGGTGAGTGTGAGCAGGCATGAGCTGTGGGGAGTGTGAGCACATTTGGGCCGTGATGAGTGTGAACACACGCGGGCTGTGGTGAATTTGCCCAGTCTCAGCAGGTCTCTGCCAGAGCCGGACTGTGTGTCCACTGTGACCTATTGATGTGGGAGAGGAGTGTGACTGAGTGGAATGTAGATGCTGTGTTAATGTCATGAGCGGTGATGGGCAGTGGCCCTGGGACAGGCAGCAGCCTCATTGAGATTTCACACCTGACTCTGACTCGCATTACTCTGTATCCCAGCCACAGCCACAGCCACAAACTGCCAGCGAGTATTTCATCCAATAACTCCACTCCAATTGCCAGTTTTCCTCTACAATCTGACTTCACAGGCAGTGCGGTGATAGAGGCCGCTGAGACCCCAGTCTCGATCCCAACCTCTGCCACTGTGTGGAGTTTGCACGTTCTCCCCGTGACCCCGTCACCAGTGTGTGGCTGAGGGAGAAATGTGCGGGGAATGTGGGGGAGAATATAATGTCTTCTGCCTGATGGGATGACCGGGATGTGAGTGGTCCTTGATGATGTCGGCCGCTTTCCCAAGGCAGCGTGAAGTGTAGATGTAGTCGATGTCTGGTCTGTGTGACGGACTGGGCTACATCCACAACTCTCTGCGATTTCTTCTGGTCTTGGGCAGAGCAGTTCCCAAACCGAGCTGTGATGCATCCCGATACGATGCACCTGTAGACGTTGGGAAGGGACGTTGGAGACGTGCCGAACCTCCTTGGTCTCCTGAGGAAGTAGAGGCGTTGATGTGTTTTCATGGCCGTAGCCTCAATGTGGTTGGTCCTGGACAGATTGTTGGTGATGTTTCCACCTGGGAACTTGAAGCTCTCGACCATCTCCACTTCACCACCATTGATGCTGACTGGGACAAGTTCCCCACCACCGTCTCTGGTCAATAACTAGCTCCTTCCTCTCGCTGACATCGAGGGAGAGGTTGTTGTCCTGACACCATGTCACTAAGTTCTTGACTAGATACTACAACATGTATCAGCGGGTCAGGCAGCATTTCTGGAGAACCTCCTGGATGACATTTCGTGTTGGGACCCTTCTTCAAACTAAGAAAACACCACACATCCATGTTCTTCAGAGATGCTGCCTGACATGCTGAGTTACTCCAGCACTTTGTAAATTAGCATCTCCAGTACCTTGTTTCTACGTTCATCTGGCCAACGTGCATCAGATCTGGACACTGCCCCCCTACCTTGCCCCCCCCCCCTGCTCATTACCCTGCCCTCCCCCCCCTCCCCCCCCCCCCCATGCCACTGCCACCCCCCCCCCCCTCCCCCCCCCACGGTACTGTATGCTGGTGAGATATGTGTCCAATCTCGACCAGCTGACGCGATTGCATGCAGCCCGCGTGTCTGAACTGTAAGGTGATAAACACTGATGAAAACCAGTCCCCAAACACCAGAGCAACTATCCTCAACGACGTGCCCGTCTCGGCAGCACTTCACGATCCGGGAGTGGGGCCAGGCAGTGGGGGAGAGAGCGGGGCGGTGGGGGCTGGGGGGGGGGGGGGGGGGGGGGGGGGGGGGGGGAGAGAACGGGGGAGTCACAGGTAGCAAATTGAAACTAAGACACACCCCAAGTCACCACCAGATGGAGGCATCGAGCTGCAAATCTGAGTGTTCCTAATAATGTACAGCGGTGAGGGTCAGTGTGTGTGTGACCCGTCCCCCAGTGGGGGTCAGTGTGTGTGTGACCTGTCCCCCAGTGGGGGTCAGTGTGTGTGTGACCCGTCCCCCAGTGGGGGTCAGTGTGTGTGTGACCAGTCCCCCAGTGGGGGTCAGTGTGTGTGTGACCAGTCC
This sequence comes from Amblyraja radiata, assembly GCF_010909765.2. Taxonomy (NCBI): domain Eukaryota; kingdom Metazoa; phylum Chordata; class Chondrichthyes; order Rajiformes; family Rajidae; genus Amblyraja; species Amblyraja radiata. The sequence continues at coordinate 25,654,688 of NC_045973.1, forward strand.
CCCAGTGGGGGTCAGTGTGTGTGTGACCTGTCCCCCAGTGGGGGTCAGTATGTGTGTGACCCGTCCCCCAGTGGGGGTCAGTGTGTGTGTGACCCGTCCCCCAGTGGGGGTCAGTGTGTGTGTGACCCGTCCCCCAGTGGGGGTCAGTGTGTGTGTGACCAGTCCCCCAGTGGGGGTCAGTGTGTGTGTGACCTGTCCCCCAGTGGGGGTCAGTGTGTTTATTGTTAGGGACACACATACTGACCTGCACTTGTTGTACACCATTGGGAACTCTGACATGTTTGCAGCTCACTGCGTCCCGCTGGCGGTGACTCAGGATGCGTCTTAGATTCAATTTGTAATTTCATTCCGAGCAAACTTTTCTCTTGAAGGATTTCACACGTGCAACTGTACAGTGAAATTCATTTTGCATATATTACACATACGGGCGCCATTATTCAGTCCAAAATCCGGTCGTCCCACACGCTCGATGTACTGGAGCAGTTCACCAGGACTGAGTTGGCTGGAGAGGCTGGGACTGTATTCCCAGGGGGATGAGGGGGTGATCTGACAGAGATGTCTAAAATCATGAGGAGAATAGATAGGCTGAATGCACAGAGTCTTTCGCCGTCCTGGATTATGGGAATCAAGAACCAGAGGACATAGGTTTAAGGTGAGGGGGGACATTTAATAGACAATAGACAATAGGTGCAGGAGTAGGCCATTCGGCCTTTCGAGCCAGCACCGCCATTCAATGTGATCATGGCTGATCATCCCCAATCAGTACCCCGTTCCTGCATTCTCCCCGTATCCCCTGACTCCGCTATTTTTAAGAGCCCTATCTAGCTCTCTCTTGAAAGCATCCTGAGAACCAGCCTCCACCTGAGGCAGAGAATTCCACAGACTCACCAGTCTCTGTGACAAAAAAAGTGTTTCCTCGTCTCCGTTCTAAATGGCTTACTCCTTATTCTTAAACTGTGGCCCCTGGTTCAGGGCTCCCTCAACATCGGGAACATGTTTCCTGCTTCTAGCTTGTCCAAACCCTTAACAATCTTATATGTTTCAATGAGATACCCTCTCATCCTTCTAAACTCCAGAGTGTACAAGCCCAGCTGCTCCATTCTCTCAGCATATGACAGTCCCGCCATCCCGGGAATTAACCTTGTAAACCTACGCTGCACTCCCTCAATAGCAAGAATGTCCTTCCTCAAATTAGGGGACCAAAACTGCACACAATCCTCCAGGTATGGTCTCACTAGGGCTCTGTACAACTGCAGAAGGACCTCTTTGTTCCTATATTCGACTCCTCTTGTTATAAAGGCCAACATGCCATTCGCTTTCTTCACTGTATCTGCATGCTTATTTTCATAGACTGATGAACAAGGACCCCCCCCCCCCGATCCCGTTGTACTTCCCCTTTCCCCAACTTGACGCCATTTAGATAGGAATCTGCCTTCCTGTTTTTGCTACCAAAGTGGATAACCTCACGTTTATCCGTATTAAACTTCATCTGCCATGCATCTGCCCACTCCCCCAACATGTCCAAGTCACCCTGCATTCTCATAGCATCCTCCTCACAGTTCACACTGCCACCCAGCTTTGTGCCATCTGCAAATTTGCTAATGTTACTTTGCATCCCTTCATCCAAATCATTGATGTAAATTGTAACTTGAGCGCCCTGTGGCAACTTGAGCGCCCTGGAGAGGAAGAGACTAGAAAAAGTAGTAAACACTGCCCAGTCCATCATCGGCTCTGACCTTCCTTCCATCTAGGGGATTTATCGAAGTCGCTGCCTCAAAAAGGCTGGCAGTATCATCAAAGACCCACACCATCCTGGCCACACACTCATCTCCCTGCTACCTTCAGGTCGGCTCGGCCAAAACTCTGAACATTAATAGCCCATTATTTGTTATTTGCACTTTATCAGTTTATTTATTCATGTGTTTTGTAGTCAATGCCTATTATGTTCTGTGTTCTGACGCAAAGCAAGAATTTCATTGTCCTATCAATAAACTTGAACTTGAACTTGAAATAGCTGCGGTCCCAGCACCGAGCCTTGCGGTACCCCACTCGTCACTGCTTGCCATTCTGAAAGGGACCCATTCATCCCTACTCTTTGTTTCCTGTCTGCCAACTAATTTTCTATCCATGTCAACACTCTACCCCCAATACCATGTGCCTTAATTTTGCCCACTAATCTCCTATGTGGGAATTTATCGAATGCTTTCTGGAAGTCCAGGTACACTACTGGCTCTCCCTTGTCCATTTTCCTAGTTACATCTTCAAAAAATTCCAGAAGATTAGTCAAGTATGATTTCCCCTTCGTAAATCTATGCTGACTCGGACCGATCCTGTTACTGCTACCCAAATGTGTGGATATTCTTCTTTTATAATTGACCAGCATCTTCCCCACCACTGATGTCAGGCTAACTGGTCTATAATTCCCTGTTTTCGCTCTCCCGCCTTTCTTAAAAAGTGGGATAACATTAGCTACCCTCCAATTCACAGGAGCTGATCCTGAGTCTATAGAACATTGGAAAATTATCACCAATGCATCCACGATTTCTAGAGCCACTTCCTTAAGTACCCTGGGATGCAGACCATCAGGCCCTGGGGATTTATCAGCCTTCAGTCCCATCAGTCTACCCAACACCATTTCCTGCCCAATGTGGATTTCCTTCAGTTCCTCCGTCACCCCAGATCCTCCGGCCACTACTAGATCAGGAAGATTGTTTGTGTCTTCCTTAGTGAAGACAGATCCAAAGTATCTGTTCAACTCATCTGTCAAATGGTATGTTAGCATTCATAGCAAAAAGATTTGAGTATAAGAGCAGGGAGGTTCTACTGCAGTTGTACAGGGTCTTGGTAAGACCACACCTGGAGTATTGCGTACAGTTTTGGTCTCCTAATCTGAGGAAAGACATTCTTGCCATAGAGGGAGTACAGAGAAGGTTCACCGGACTGATTCCTGGGATGGCAGGACTTTCATATGAAGAAAGGCTGGATAGACTTGGCTTGTACACGCTAGAATTTAGAAGATTGAGGGGGGATCTTATAGAAACTTACAACATTCTTAAGGGGTTGGACAGGCTAGATGCAGGAAGATTATTCCCGATGTTGGGGAAGTCCAGAACTAGGGGTCACAGTTTAAGGATAAGAGGGAAGTCTTTTAGGACCGAGATGAGAAAATCATATTTTACACAGAGAGTGGTGAATCTGTGGAATTCTCTGCCACAGAAGGTAGTTGAGGCCAGTTCATTGGCTATATTTAAGAAGGAGTTAAATGTGGCCCTTGTGGCTAAAGGGATCAGGGGGTATGGAGAGAAGGCAGGGATGGGATACTGAGTTGGATGATCAGCCATGAATGGCCGACTCCTACTCCTGCACCTATTTTCTATGTTTCTATGTCATTTCCTTGTTCCCCATAATAAATTCCCCTTTTTCTGTCTTCAAGGGTCCAACTTTGGTCTTAACTAATTTTTTCCCCTTCACATACCTAAAGAAGCTTTTACTATCCTGCTTTATATTCTTGGCTAGTTTACCTTCGTACCTCATCTTTTCTCCTCGTATTGTCTTTAAAGTTGTCTTCTGTTGTTCTTTAAACATTACCCAATCATCTTGCTTCCTGCTCATCTTTGCTACGTTGTACTTCTTCGCTTTAATTTTTATACTGTCTCTGATGTCCCTAGTCAGCCATGGTCGCCCCATACTTCCCTTGCAATCTTTCTTCCTCCTAGGAATGAACTGATCTTGCGCCTTCTGTATTATTCCTAGAAATGCCTGCCATTTTTGTTCCACTGTCATCCCTGCTAGTGTATCTTTCCCAGCTCCCCCCTCACGGCCAACAGGAACCAGAAGGGTAGCCTTTACACACAGTGGGTGGGGAGTATAGGGAACGAGCTGTCAGAGGAGGTAGTTGAGGCAGGAACTGTAACAATATTTAAAAGACATCGGGACAGTTACATGGATAGGAACGGTTTAGAGTCATTTGGGGCAAATGGGACTAATATAGATGGGGTATCTTTGCCAGCGTGGAAAAGTTGGGCCAAAGGGTCTGTTTCTGTGCTGTCTGACTCATCGATGGGCTTAGACAGGGTAAACTGGCCTCTCCCCAGTAGACACAAAATGCTGGAGTAACTCAGTGGGAACGGCAGCATCTCTGGAGAGAAGAAATGGGCGATGTTTCGGGTCGAGACCCTTCTTCAGACTGATATCAGGGGAGTGGGCGGGATAGAGGTAGAATGTAGTCGGAGACAGTAAGACTGGTGGGTGAACTGGGAAGGGGGAGGGGATGGAGAGAGAGGGAAAGCAAGGGCTATTTGAAGTTGGAGAAGTCAATGTTCATACCGCTGGGGTGTAAACTACCCAAGCAAAATATGAGGTGCTGTTCCTCCAATTTGCGCTGGGCCTCACTCTGGCAATGGAGGAGGCCCAGGACAGAAAGGTCAGATTGGGAATGGGAGGGGGAGTGCTGAGCAACAGGGAGATCAGGTAGGTTAAGGTAGACTGAGTGGAGGTGTTCAGCAAAACGATCGCCGAGCCTGTGCTTGGTCTCACCGATGTACACAAGTTGATACATGGAACAGCAGATACAGTAGATGAGGTGCAAGTGAAAGTCTGCCTCACCTGAAAAAACGGTTGGGGTCCTTGGATGGAGTCGAGGGGGGAGGTAAAGGGACAGGTGTTCTGTGGTTGCAGGGGAAAGCACCTGGGGAGGGGGTGGTTTGGATGGGAAGGGACGAGTTGACCAGGGAGTTGCGGAGTGTACGGTTTCTGCGAAAAGCAGAAAGAAGTGGAGATGGGAAGATGTGGCCAGTAGTGGGATCACGTTGGAGGTGGCACGTGTTGGAGGATTATATGTTGTATGCGACGGCTGATGGGGTGGAAGGTGAGGACAAGGGGGACTCTGTCCTTGTTATGAATGGGGGGGAGGGGGAGCAAGAGCGGAGCTGCGGGATATTGAGGAGACCCTAGTGAGAGCCTCATCTATATTGGAAGAGGGGACAGAAAGGTCAGATTGGGAATGGGAGGGGGAGTTAGTGTTCTTCCTAGTAGGAACAGTACAGCACAGGAATAGGCCCTTCGGCCCAACCGTGTTTCTGTGCCGAGCATAATGCCAAGACCATCTCTTATCTCTCTGTCCGTGATCCATATCCCTGCTCATCCACGTCCTTTCAACGCCAACATCGCATCTGAGCCCAACTAGTGGGCGCAGATTTTAGATGAGAAGGAGAGAGTTAAAGGGAAGCAGAGGGTGGAGTTTTAACACAGGACTGTCCCGGTAAGACAATAAAGAAACAAATACACGTCATGTTCAAAACTTTATTGCATCGTGTAAGCTAGAGCGAGTTTGTTAATGACCGCGGACAGTGAAATGGGAGCGAACGCCCTCCGGCCCCGCGGTCCGTCACAGCCTCACGCCGCTTCCCTCCCCACCCCGACCCCGCCAGTCACCGCGGGATGGTCCTCCCTTCCCTTCCCTTCACTACTCCCCCTCCCCAGGATCTTTGGCACGTTGAACGATTCCAAGCACCGTGTCCGCGCCTTACGCAGACGCACCGCCAAACACTGTAGGTTCTCCGACCGGGGGAGGGGGGGGGGGGGGGGGGGGGGGGGGGGGGGGGGGGGGAGGACTGGAAGGAGGGAGGTGAGTGGAGTGAGTAAAGAGAAGAGGAACGGAGGTGAAGGAGAGGGAGATGAGGAGCGGAAGGGGGGTGGAGTGGGTAAAGGGGTGGGGGAGGGGCAGGGAGTGGAGGGGGGAAGGAACTAACGGAGGGCAGGGGAGGGGGAGGGAATTGGTGGGGAAGGGGAGGAGAGGGAGGGGAGTGGGTAAAGGGAAGGGGGAGGGACGGAACGGGAGGGGGAAGGTGAGGGTGGGGTAAAGGGAGAGGTAAGGGGGGGGGGGCAGAGGGGAACTCCCCCTGGGTCGGTCAGCAGTGACGACCCCCCCCCCCCCCGGAGGCCAACGGCGGCCGGCTCCACACCGACCCCTGTGCTGGGGGGTGAGGGGTGGCGACCCGCCTAGAGGAGGTCGGCGGCCAGACTAACGCAGGGCAGGAGGTGCTGTCCGCCCTCGGCGGGACGGGGAAGACCCGGTGGCACATTGCAAGCGAGCGACGAGCTCCCAGTCCCGCGAATACTTATTCCCCACGACAATATGGTCATAAAAATCTAGCACTAAGTCCGTCCCTCACGGCTCCTGCACACTTCATCTACCCCCCCCCCCCCCATCACACAGTGATCTGTAACCCTGTAATACCCTCGACAGTTGACCCATCAGACACCCCCCACCCTCCCTGCACACGAGTCCCCCCGCCCCCCCCTGACCGGGGCCTCGGGGACCAGACGCCGCTTCTTTCCCCACAGACGCTGCCCGACCCGCCGAGTGTTTTCAAAATTGGGTCTGGTTCGCTTTGCTGATTGTGGCCTCAGAGCTGTGGCGGGGGGAAGGGGGTGTCATAAGGTAATAAATGATAGGAGCAGAATTAGGCCATTCGGCCCATCACGTCTACTCCGCCATTCAATCATGGCTGATCTATCTCTCCCTCCTAACCCCATTCTCCTGCCTTCTCCCCATAACCTCTGACCCCCGGCCCACGGGGTGGGGATGTCCCCAGCTGGCGATGCGGATATAAAACCTCCTGTGTTGAGTGGATGGGAGTCGGTCAGACGGCCAGGGTCCGGGCTGGCCCGGGTCAGACCCAGATGAACTGCAGGGACGAGCAGCGGCCGAGGGGGGCGACAATCTGGACACCCAGAGCTGGTCGGGATAAGCGACCGGTCAGTGGTGATGGTCGCACCGAGTCCTCGCCTCCCCCCCCCCCCCCCGGGTCTGTCCCATCCGCCCACCAACACATTGCCCCGTTCCCGCCCACTCCCCCTAAACTTGCTGCCCCTGCGGCCGCTCCTCATGGGCCCGTCTGGCCCTGGTGACAACCCGCGGGCATCGAGTCAGTGGCGCTAACGCTGACAGGAGGGGCTGGTGGTGGCAGCGGCTCCAGCGGGGACGGGGGGACGGTAGCAATGGGCCGGCACTGGGCAGAGCAACCACTGCCGGGGGCACCTGGTCAGCGCTGATTCACAAAGCAAACATGACTACAACCATTCTGTACAGAACACCGTGAGCAGCGCAGCGCAGTGCGATGGTGGCGGCGGCTGAAGTGGGGAGGGGCGGGTAGGGGAGTGGGTGTCCGGGCTCCCACCTCCCTCGGTCAGATGGTCGTCTCCTTCTGCTTGCCCTGGGCCGCGCCGTCGGCAGCCAGGTACTTGAGGGAGGTTTCCATGGTCATGTATTGTAGATGGTGAGCGCCCCACACCGGCGTTGTCAGATGCTGCCAGCGCTGTGGGCACAGGGGGGGGGGGGAGCTCCGTCACACCAGGGCCCGGCACTGACACCCCCCACCACTGACCCCCAACCCCCCCCCCACTGACCCCCAACCCCCCCCCCCACACTGACCCCCAACCCCCCCCCCACTGACCCCCACCCCCCCCCACCACTGACCCCCCCCCCCACTGACCCCCCCACCACTGACCCCCAACCCCCCCCATTGACCCCAACCCCCATACTGACCCCAACCCCCCATTGACCCTTCACTGACCCCAACCCCCATTGACCCTTCACTGACCCCCCCCCCCCACTGATCCCCAACCCCCATTGACCCCTCACTGACCCCCAGCCACCCCCTGAACCGCCTCCCCTGGACCGCCCCAGTGGCAGAGACAGCTCCACGGCAATGGGGCGCTGGCTGTGGGGGGCGATTAGGGGTGAGGGCGGGCTGGGCTGAGTCTCCCCCGGTGAACTCACCTCTCGTAGGGAGCCGCGGCAGCACAGCATCTTGACGACGACGGTGGCGGGGATACAGACCATGGAGGACAGAGCCAGGGCCCAGCCGAGTGTCTCGGCCCACCACGGGTACACATAGGTCTTGTTGTAGTTCAGCGGCTTGTAGTTCACTATGTGGAACAGGAAGATGCCCTGTGGAGGTAGGAGCGGAGTCACACCCCGCCACATGCCGCACACGCTCCCGCCCCGCGCCCCTAACACACCCTGCACTCACACTCCCTCAACACACCCACGCCCACCAACATGTCCCAACTACACTAGTCCCACCTCCCTTCGTTTGGCCCATATCCCTCTAAACCTTTCCTATCCATGTACCTGTCCACGCGTTTTTAAAATATTGTCACTGCCTCTACTACCTCCTCTGGCAGCTCGTTCCAGAAATCCACCACCCTCGGTGAAAAAAGTTGCCACTCAAGTCCACATTAAACCATTCCTCTCCCACCTTTAACCGATGTCCTCTAGTTCTTGATTCCCCTACCCTGGGTAAAAACACTCTGTGCATCCCCCTGGTGCTGTTACCCCTCTGACCCTCCCTCTGTGCGTGTGTCGGGGGAAGGCAGACACTCACCACACAGACACTGGGAGTGATGAACAGCCAGCACCACTTGATCCAGGGCAGCGGGCGGTAGCCAATCATCCAGGCGATGTCACTGACGAATCGGTCAGCTCCTGCACAGGGAGAGGCCCGTCAGTCGCTCCGATACAACCCGTTACAACACACTACACCCGGCTACACCATGTTATACCGTTCCACCATGTTACCGTTACACTCTGCTACACCACGTTATTCCCCGTTACACCCCACCATACCATATCATACCCTGTTTTGTCCCACTTAGGAAACCTGAACGGAAACGTCTGGAGACTTTGTGCCCCACCCAACGCAACCACCTGCAACCGCACGGAAACCTTGGGTGGGGCGCAAAGTCTCCAGAGGTTTCCGTTCAGGTTTCCTAAGTGGGACAGGGGCATTATATTTACATCCTGTGAAGTCTCCATAGGAATGCCGTGACCACACAGGCATGCGATCAAAGGCGTTATTGGAAAGTCTTTGACCAGCTGGGTTCCGCAGGGATCTATGCTGGGAACATCGTTGGCTGCGATACATATATTTATATATAAATTACAGGATATAAATATAGGTGGTATGAATACTAAGGTTACAGATGGCTCCAAGTTGTGGACTGTGAGGAAGGCTGTCATAGTGGGAAGTGTTGCACTTTGGGAGGTCAAAATGAAATGGGAAAATATACAATTAATGGCAAGACTCTTAACAGCTTTACAGAGTCCATAACTCCCTGAAAGCGGCAACAAAAGTAGATGGTGGTAAAGAAGGCGTATGGTTTGCTTGCCTTCGTTGGTCGGGGGGCAATGATAGGATTGATTATAGGAGCCAGGAAGTCACGGTGCAGCAATGGAGGACTTTGGGAAGACCACATTTGGAATATTGTGTGCAGTTCTGCTCTTCCCCCATATGTGGAGGCTTTGGAGAGAGTGCAGGGGAGGTTCACCAGAATGGTGGACACCAGAATGACGTGTGGATTTGAGGTATTAGCCCCAGGGAGAGGTTGGACAGATTAGGATTGTTGTGTCTGGAGTGATGGTGGCTGAGGAGGGACATGATATAAATATATAAAATCATGAGATGCATAGATAGGGTAGACAGTCACAACCTTTTCCCAGGGTGGAAATGTCAAAAACTAGAGGGCATAGGATAAAGGTGAGAGGGACAAATGTAAATGAGATGTGCGGGCAAGTTGTTTTTTTACACAGGGGCCTGGATGGAGCTGCCGGGGTTGGTGGTGGAGGCAGATACGATAGTGGTGTTTAAGAGGCTTTTGGATAGGCACATAAATATGCTGGGGGTGGAGGGATGTGGATCACGTGCAGGCAGAGGAGATAGTTTGGTGCGGTGATGGTTGGTAAGGGTGGGATAAAGGGTGTGATGCTGGGCTATTTCCCATTCCAGGTAGCGCGGGGCTGGGCTGCAGACTCACCATAAACCCAGGCGACGACGACACACTCCCAGAAGGCCTGCCACAGCAACGTGATGCCGCTGGCAGAGTAGTAGTCAAACAGCTGGAAGATGTACATGCCTCCCTGCCACACAGACAACACACGTCAGCAGGCCTGCCCACAGGTCACTCCCGCCTCTCCCTCCCCCTCCCCTATGCCCCTCCCTTTTCCCCTAGCTTCCTCCCTCCTATTCTACCCCCTCCTTTCCCCTCTCCCTCAAGCCGCTCTCCCCCCTCCCTTCTCTCTGTACACCTCCCACATTTCCCCTCTTCCCTCTCTCCTCCTATCCCCTTCCCCACCCATTCCTCCCTCCCCTCCTCTGCCCCTCTCTTCTGTCCATCACACCTTCCCCTCCCCTCTATTCCCCCTCCCTCTCCCTCACTCACGTTGGTCACCATGGACAGATCGATGATGAAGCAGACCAGGCAGCAGATGGCCACCACCACCTCCCTCCGCACACCTCCCACCATCGAGTTCGGGATCAGGTCCATGATCCCCGTGATGAACCCCTCCACGCCCACAAACTGCCAGATGCGAGACAGATTACTGCATCTCCCCTCCCACAGACCACTCTCCCCGCAACACCCCCGCCCACAGTGCCCCCTCCCACACTGTCCCTCCCAGAGAGACCCCCTCCCAGAGAGCCCCCCTCCCACAATACCCCCTCCCACAGTACCCCCTCCCACAGTACCCCCTCCCACACTGCCCCTCCCAGAGAGCCCCACTCCCACACTGCCCCTCCCAGAGAGCCCCCCTCCCAGTGCTTCTCCTACTTTACCCCACTCCCACAGACCACCCCTCCCTCAATACCCCCTCCCACAGACCACCCCTACCACAGGACTGCCTTTCACACAGTGTGAGGGGGGGGGGGGATTTGGGGGGGAGAGAGAGAGTAGTGTTGAGGGTTGGAGTTAAGGAGGGGGCAAAGGGAAGTGAGGGGTGAGAGGGGGTGGATGGAGGGGGGAGGGGGGGGGTGACCCACCTGACTATCCAGTCCGAGCACGAGCAGCATGAAGAAGAAGAGTGCGGCCCAGAGGGGGGCGATAGGCATCAGGGTGACGGCCTTGGGGTACGCGATGAAGGCCAAGCCCGGCCCTGCAGCGGCAGAGAAATCACCTCAGTCTGGGGGCCACATCCCCTTATGCCTATTCCCTCCCCCCTCCTGCCCCAATCCTCCCCCCATCCTGCCCACCCACCCCCCATCCTGCCCACCCACCCCCCATCCTGCCTACTCCTCCCCCCATCCTGCCCACTCCTCCCCCCATCCTGCCTACTCCTCCCCCCATCCTGCCCCATTCCTCCCCCCATCCTGCCCACTCCTCCCCCCATCCTGCCCACTCCTCCCCCCCCCCCTCCTGCCCACTGCCCACCCACCCCTCTCCACCACCTTGCCCCCCCGCCTTCCTCTCTACCTCTTCCCTCCCTCCTGCTTGACTGGAAACATTGACAGACCATTTTCCTCCACAGATGCTGCCCGACCTGAATTGTTGGAACGCTTGGGATGCTAGTGTATGGGAGTGATGTCAACAGTGTATCCTCGCACCCCCCCCCCCCATCTAAATTTCAGGGATTACAGCCCAGTTTATGATCACAGAGTGTAAGGATATTTTATATAAAAGTCACACAGCACAGAAACAGGTCCGTCAGCCAGTTTGCCCACGCGGACCAACATGCCCCATCTACACTAGACCCACCTGCCCGCAATTGGCCATATCCCTCTAAACCTAACCTATCCATGTGCCTGTCCAAATGTCTTCTAAACGAGCTGCCTCAACTACCTCCTCTGGCAGATCGTTCCAGACACCCACCACCCTCTGTGTGAAAAGGTGCCCCTCGGGTTCCTTCCCCTTCTCACCTTAAACCTGTCCTCTAGTTCTTGATTCCCCTGCCCTTGTGGAAAAAGACCACTTTCCTTCTTCCTCCTCTTTGCTCGTTAGTCAGTCACAAACGGGGGAAACAGGCCATTCGGCCCATCAGGTCTATGCTGACCATTTACATTCTATCCACTTCATTCTCCGCTGGTTCCCATCAACTCCTCCTGATTCTACCTGTCACCCACAGGAGAGATTCACTGGGGTGTTACTTGGAATGGAGGGCTGTGGATATAAGATTCAATAGACTGGGATTATTCTGATTGGAACTTCGGAGGCTGAGGGGAGAACATAGAGTTTTATAAAACTATGAGGGGCATTCATAGGATAGTTAGTCAGAGTAAGACACAAAATGCTGGAGTAACTCAGTGGGACAAGCAGCAACTCTGGGGAGAAGGAATGGCTGACGTTTCGGGCAAAGACCCTTCTTCAGACTGCCTGAGTCTGAAGAAGGGTCTCAATCCTAATCGTAACCCATTCCTTCTCTCCAGAGATGCTGCCTGTCCCACTGAGTTACTCCAGCTTTTTATGTCTATCTTTGGTTTAAACCAGCATCTGCAGTTCCTTCCTACATAGTTAGTCAGTCTTTTTTCCCCATGGCAAGGTTGTCCAGATCTAGAGATTTAAATTAAAACTAGAACGTTTCGGATCAGGTCCCAGCTTCAGAGTCTGAGGAAAGGTCCAAATCCGATACGTCACTCATCCATGTTCTCCAGAGATTCTGCTTGGCCCGCTGAGTTACTCCAGCACTCAATGTGTTTCCTTGGTAAAGCAGCACCTGCAGTTGCTTGTGTCTACACTGAGGTCTCACCGGACTCTGCCACCTTTGAGATGTCCACTCCTTGCTCGGACGCCATGAAGCCCAGGACGGAGAACACAACGAATCCTGAGAAGAAGCTGGTGGTGCTGTTGATCAGAGCCAAGAGGTAGGCATCTCTGCAAAGGAAGCAGGCAGGCACAGGCCAGTCAGGGTGGGCTCCCACTGCTCAGCTCACCACACTTGTAATCAGTCTCCAATCTCAACAATACTTAGCCCAGGAGCTCCTCCTGAAACACAACCATCCGCTCTTCCAGAGTGGGCCACAAGTCAAGAGCCAGAGGTGAGGCATTACGGTCTTACGGGAGGCAGACTCCGAGCACAGCGGAGCTTGGCACACAGAGATGCTCGACAGTCAACGACACAGGAAGCGTAGGGTACACACAAGAGCAAGTTAATAGCAGGCAAATCTCCAGACCTATCGACAGGTAATGCTAGAGCAGTGAAGAGAGAGAGAGAGAGAGAGAGAGAGAGGGTGGTGCAGGGAGCGGCAGAGGGAGGCTTTGACCGACAGAGCTGGACGCAGCGGCTGCTGGGCTGACCGGTGGCAGCAAGGACCGAGGCAGAGGTTCCCCACCCAGACTCACCTTCGGCACCCACCCAAACCTCCTGATGTGACTCCCTACAGCACACAAACCTCACTGGCACATACCTGTAACTACCTGCTGACACAAGTCCGTCTAATGTAACTTCCTACTGGTGCAAAACCATGTTACACGCAACTCCTTACCTGTGCCAGCCCTCGTTACACACAATTCCATACCTGTGTAAACCCATGTTACATGTAACAGTCTCCTGTTGTAATCCCATGTAACTATCTACAGGTGCAGGCCCTGTTGCACGCAAACCCCCAACATGTTACATATAACCCCCTCCATGTGCAAACACGTATTACATGTAACTCTCTCCAGGTGCAAACCCATGTTACATGTAACTCCCATCTGCTGCAATCCCATGTTACATGAAAATCCCTACTGGTACACTCCCGGTTACGTGTAACTCCCTGCGAACACGGTCTGATTGCCTGGTGCCAGGTTATTACAACTCACTTCATTCCAGACTGTGACTGGACCCCAGGTCCACTGGAAGCAGAGGTGGGAGGAGGGGAACAGAAGACAGTTCATATTAGAGATAACCGTGGTCCAAGCCGCTCAATTCTCTTTAAGAACTGGGTCTGTACACTCAGACCCTGGCAATAAATCTTGGCTCCGGTTCTGAAAAAATGTGAGCAGTTAACAGAAAAAGTGTAAATGAACTGTGTGGTCAGTGTGTTGGCGTCAGGTCTGTTGGCCCAAGTGAAACATCATCAATGTAGGACAGAGAATGAGGTCTGATTCCCTGCCCAAAACGGGTGGTCAGAACTCCGAGTGGGCCCACTCCAGAGAGGGTGGGGTGAGGTGACACGGAATGGGATCCATGTCCCATCGAGAGGTGACGTCCTTCCGGTAGTGGGGTGTGGAAGAGCAGGGTGATACCCCAGTTTGGGTAGGGTGCAGGAGTCCGGCCAAGGGGCAGCACAACTCCAGGGCTGGGGGTGGCACAGAGCAGCACTGGGACATCTTTGGCCACGCTGGTGGTGAGGGTGAAGTTAAGACCTTGGAATGCAGACTCCAGGTGTGGTGGCACAGCGATGTGCCCAGTGGCCCGATTGGACAGTCATCTCAGTGACCCCATTGGACAGTTGGCTCGGTATATGTTTGGACAGTTATTAGTCCAGAGATTCATTCCAGAGGTGCCAGAAGACACATCTGGAGCAGCTGAGAAGGGACCTCAGGCATCTATCTGCACGTCGTTGGGGACCTCAAAAATGGCAAAATTGATCTCAGCGGCAATGTCCACCCATGTCCAGTGGCCGGCGGCCCAGTGTCCCAGTGCCTCTGGCCTGGTCCCAGAGGAAGGCGGAGCAGGAAATAATACCAGGAGCCGGGTCATGGCTCGGACTGGCTTATGGGGAGCTCAGTAACGAAGGATGGGGTGTGGCATTCCAGTGGCCATCAGCTCCAGGTTTCTAAAGGAAGATAGTAACGATCTGGTTAGACGTTGAGCATGTTGTAGGGTGGAGATATCAGGATGTACGTCCAGTCTCAGTGACCTGGAGAAGCCTCTGAGGAACCAGAACATGCCTTTGGCCAACCACAGGTGGAGAAACAAACCGGTAAGGATTCAGCATTCCCATCATCATCCAATCCCTGAACTGGAGAGCTCCTTGGCGAGAGGATGGCTCTGGGCTCCATCGCTGGGATGAAGAAGAGTCTCGGGAAACACCTCGGTGAAGTAGCATCAACAACCCTCTTCCATCGACAGAGTCAAGAGCCAAGGAAGGTTGAAGCTGGTGGCTCGTGTGGGGAGAGGAGTACTGCTGGACCTCCGGGGACACTGATGGGAGGGGAGGAATGGGGTTAGGAACGCAGCTGGGAAGATATGTGGGAGGGAGTGATGTGGAGTGGAGGTGAGGATGGGGAGGGGTGGAGAACGGTTGAAAGAATGGTATAGTGGCTGAGGGTGAGGAAATGATTAGGGAAGTGGATGAGAGGTGGACAGGTCACAGCTGGGGGAGGGAGTAGTGGTGGTCTATATAGGTTTAGTTTTAGAGACACAGCATGGAAGTAGGCCCTTTGGTCACCCGTCCACACTAGTTCTATGGCATCCCACTTACGGATTGACTCCCCTACACACTTGGGACAATTTTTCAAAGGCCAATTATCCTACACACCCGCATGTCTTTGGGATGTGGGAGGAAACCGGAGCACCCGGAGAAAATCCATGCAGTCGCAGGGAGAACGTGCAAACTCCACGCAGACAACACCCGAGGAGAGGACCGAACCAGGGTGTTTAGCGCTGTGAGGCAGTTGCGTCACTGAGCCTGCATGGAAACAGGCCGTTCGGCCCACCAAGTCCATGTTGCCCATCGGTCACCGTGTTGAGTGGGGTGACGGTTACTGGTGGGGGTGTGGGCAGGGTTAGGGTGGGTGCGAGGGGTTTTGGACATTGGGGTGGTTGTGTGGGAGTTTCTGGGGCTGTATGGTGATGTTAGTGGTGTGGGGGTGGGGTCATGGGGGGGAGTGGGCGGGGCCATCAATGGGGAATTCCAGCTGTGATATTCCAGCTGTTACCCATTCCAATAGTTGACATTTCCAGCTGTGCCCACCCAGTGCCAGGAGCTCCAGCTGTGGCCCACACTGCACCAGTGGTACACTGGCAGCTCCAGTTGTGACACTGCCTCCCAGTGATGGGCAGTTCCAGATGTACCCAACCCGTGCCAGTGGTAGCTTGGCAGCTCCTGCTGTGGCACACTCTGATCCAGTGGTTGGCAGTTCCAGATGTGACCCACCCTGTGCCCTTGCCTGGCAAGTCCAGATGTTTCCATCTGCCAGCGCTTGGCAACTCTAGATGTGCCCACCCACTGCCAGAGGTTGGCATCTACAGATGTGCCCTCCCAGTGGCAGTCATAGCCTGGCTTGTCCAGTTGTGCTCTGGGTAGGGTCCCAGCCCACACCACCCAGTGAATGGCCGGGGACGGTACTCTGGCCAGATGTTCTCCCTGCCCCTCACCCGTGGAGCGGGGAGAGGGGCAGGACAGTGATGACCCAGGGGTGGGGAGGGTGAGAGTGTACACCAGGGTAGGGGCCCCCGGACCCTTCCTCCAACACGGCCCCTTCCTCTGTCACAGCCCCAGTCTGGTGGATTGGAGAAAAATATAAGGCAAAGTTTTGAACAAAGTGGCGGCCCTTTGTGGCTAGGTTACCTGTAGCAGTTGTTGTGAAAACGATTGTAGCTGCCTAGTGCTGTAAGTGCTCCTAATCCAATCGCATATGAGAAAAAGATCTGGGTTCCTGCATCAATCCAAACCTTCAAGAGAAACCAAGTAAAATAAAACATTCTATAAAGGCAACAGCGGAATGCTCAGATGTGGCTCCTATCCTTGGGCACAAAGTCCGACAACTACACTAAATGCCCCAGTCACCCGGTTACGTTAAGCCCTGCTCCCCTCGCCCCCCTCGAGCTCCGGACCCTGGAATCCATCATGAGGAAGCTGGACAACAGCTCGAAGAGACAAACACCGTTTTACAGCAAAACCCCAGGGTGAGCAGAGGGTGCGAGAGAGCAACTACACAGAGCGGGAGGGAGGAGGGAGGAGGGAGGGAGGGGGGGGGCCGCCACAGGCTTACCTGCGCTTCACCCAGTTTGGACCAGTCTGGTTTCAGATAGTAAATGATGCCGTCCAGAGCTCCGGGCAGCGACACACCGTGGGCAAGGAGGATGACCAGCACCAAGTAGGGGAACAATGCAGTGAAGTAGACCACCTGGGCACACAGGGGAGACACAGAGAGAAGGAGAGTGAGGAGGGAGCTGGTCACATTCCCATCCACCTACAACGAAGGGGAGGGATGGGAGGGAATGAGGGTGGGAGGGAAGGAAGGAAGGAAGGGGGGGAGGGAGAGAGGGAGTATTGGAAGGGAGTGAGAGAGGGAAGTGGGGGAGTGGAATGAGGGAATAAAGGAGAGAGTGAGGGCCTTCTACAAGCCTACTCCCCCCACCCCCAGGTGAGCATGTCCCCCGGCATGCCCACCCCTCTCTGTCCATGCCCCAACCATTTGTTCCTGGACTGGAGGCATTCCTATTGACCTCGTGCTCCTGACAATGGGGTAACCGTGATCTTTTCAATAATTAAACCAAGGTGTCCGAGAAGATTCGGCATGTCCGCGAGGATTCTCTGTCACATCTCCAGAGGCGCTACAGGAAGTATTCTGACAGGATGTATCTCAGGCCGGTGTGGTCACTGCTCTGTTCTTGTCCACCTGAACCCGCAGGGAGTGGTGGACACAGCCCAATCCATCGCAGGCTCTGTACTTCCTTCCATCCGGTCCATCTTCACGGTGCGTGGCATCAGGAAGGCTGGAAGTTCCGTCAAGGACGCCAGGCACCCTGGACATTCCCTTTTCCTTCTTCTACCATCTGGGAGAAGATACAGGAGCTTGAAAGCCCAAACGTCCAGCTCAGAAACAGGCCCTTCAGCCCAACTTGCCCATGCCGACCAAAATGTCCCATCTGCACCAGTCCCACCTGCCTGCTTTTGGTCCATATCCCTCCTATCCATGTACCTGTCCAAATGTCTTTTAAATGTTGTGTTAGTACCTGCCTCAAGTACATCCTCTGGCAGCTCGTTCCATACACCCACCACCCTCTGTATGAAAAAAAAATTTGCCCCTCAGGTTCCTATTAAATCTTTCCCCTCTGACCTTAAACCCATGTCCTCTGATTCGTGATACCTCTACTCTGGGTAAATGAATCACCTTATCTATTCCCTTCATGATTTTATCCACCTCAATAAGATCAGCCCCCAGCCTCCTGCGCTCCAAGGAATAAAGTCCCAGGCCTTTTTTCAGAGATTACACAGACACTGATTAGTCTACACAACAAGCATGTGCTCGAGACCACATAATTCATTCAATGTTAGCACTGCCACTCATTCAGGTAATAGTTCACAATGACAGTGGTATGTGAGAGAGTACACTGAGTGATTCTGCCCACCTATGCTTGTGTGTGTGTGGGATATTGAATAACACAGCGTGTAACCCTGGCAGGGAGCTGTGTACTGTGGACACGCAGGCATGCGCTGCCTCATACCTTCCCCGTTGACTTCACGCCCTTCCAGATGCAGAAGTAGACGATGACCCAGGTGGCAAGGACACAAAGCAGCATCTGCCAGTGGATGGTGCCCACCTGGTCGATCCCATCCGAGATCCTCAGCACCCTCCTCCTGCACACAGGAACGTCGGCGTTAGACCACCCCCTCCGCACCCCGTGCGCGGCCAGGACACGGTGGGTGGCACCAGACCCACCGGGGGATTCGACGGTGCGGGGAGAGAGCGAAGGGGCGGTGTCGAGGGAGCTTCACTCTGTGTCTGACCCTGGGGGGGTGTGATGGGATAGTGTGGGGGGGGAGCAGACATGGTCTCTGTGGGATGGGGGCTACGGGTGTGGGGAGAACGGGCCAGGGGTCTGTGGGATGGGGGGGGGGTACAGCTGAGCGGGAGGGGGCTACGGGTGTGGGGGAGGGGGCTACAGGTGTGGGGGGGGGGGGTTTGGGTGTGGGGGAGGGGGGCTACGGGTGTGGGGGAGGGGGTCTACGGGTGTGGGGGAGGGGGGCTACGGGTGTGGGGGAGGGGGGGTTTGGGTGTGGGGGAGGGGGGCTATGGGTTTGGGGGAGGGGGGGCTACGGGTGTGGGGGAGGGGGGCTAAGGGTGTGGGGGAGGGGGGCTAAGGGTGTGGGGGAGGGGGGTTTGGGTGTGGGGGAGGGGGTCTACGGGTGTGGGGGAGGGGGGCTACGGGTGTGGGGGAGGGGGGCCAAGGGTGTGGGGGAGGGGGGCTAAGGGTGTGGGGGAGGGGGGTTTGGGTGTGGGGGGAATGAGCCAGGTGTGTGTGGGATGGGGGGCGAGTAGAGGGTGAGGGGGGGGGGGGAAGGCGGAACATGGACTCACTCCCAGAACTCGATGATGGGCGACCGTTTGTTTGCCAGCTCATGGCAGCCGGCGGTGAAGTTGCCAGCGGACCTGTTGTAGCAGTGACTGTGCCGGAAGTCCTCGGTACATTCCGGAGTGTTCCAGGAGTTGCCGCAGGTGGCCCAGGGCAGGTTGTTGGTGAAGGAGTGGACGAGATAGTAGAGGCCCCAGGCAAGCACCATGATGTAGTAAGTGTTGCAGAAGAAGACAATCACCATGGAGGCAAAGCCAAGACCTGGGGAGGCAGAGAGTTGTGGACGCAGCCCAGACCATCACACAAACCAACATTCCCTTCCATCCACTCCATCTACACTATATGCTGCCTCGGCAAGACCACCAGCTTAATCTAGTAGGTACACAAAATTGCTGGAGGAACTCAGCGGGTGCAGCAGCATCTATGGAGCGAAGGAAATAGGCGACGTTTCGGGCCGAAACCCTTCTTCAGACTGAAGAAGGGTTTCGGCCCGAAACGTCGCCTATTTCCTTCGCTCCATAGATGCTGCTGCACCCGCTGAGTTCCTCCAGCAATTTTGTGTACCTTCGATATTCCAGCATCTGCAGTTCCCTTTTGAACAGCTTAATCTAGTACCTGTTTCACCCGGACACCTCCTCCTCCCCTCTTCCATCAAGCAAGAGGTACAGAAGTGTGAAAACACACACCTCCAGATTCAGGGGAAGTTTCTTCCCAGCTATTATCAGGCAACTGAACCATCCTATCACCAACGGGAGAGTCCTGACCTCCCATCTACCTAATTGGAGACCCTCGGGCTATCTTTAATCGGACCATGTTATCTTTATCTTGCACCAAACATTATTCCCTTTATCCTGTATCTGTACACGGTGGACGGATGGATTGTAATTGTATCATATTTTCACTGACTGGATAGCCTGCAATAAAAAAGCTTTTCACTGTGCCCCAATATACGTGACAATAATAACAATAAAAAAATAAAATAAGATGAGAGTCACACAGCACGGAAACAGCCAACATGCGCCACATAATTCAGTCTCACCTGCCCACATTTGGCCCGTATCCTTCTAACCTTTCCTATCCCTGTACCTGTCCAAGTGTCTTTTAAATGTTCTTATTGTCCCAGCCTCAACTAACTCCTCTGGCAGCTCGTTCCATACACCCACCACCCACCGTTCAAAACGTTGCCCCTCAGGTTCCTAATAAATCATTCACCTCTCACCTTAAACCTGTGCCTTCTGGTTCTTGATTCCCCAACCCTGGGTAAAAGACTGGATTCACCCTATCTAATCCCCTCATACACCTCTATAAGAACACCTCTCAGCCTCCTATTATGCGTTATTTCTTTAAACGCTACCCAGGTGATAAGGGAGATTTCCTTCTGCCCACCAGTCCCTTTAGACACCTGTTTAAGGTGAAAATGGAGTGGGCACAAGGTGCATGTCACAATATGACACATGACACAGCCCACGCATTAACACACGGTGCCATTCACACGCCACCACGCAGTGTAGAGTGTAACGCCACTCATCCATACTCCCACCGATACACCCTCCCCCACCCCCACCCCAGGGGCTCCTGTGTGTCAGGCCAGTGAGCTACTCACCTTTGAAGAGAGGTGCAATGTTCCAGGCACCGACTCCGCCTTGCTTCATGAACTGTCCCAGTGCGATCTCCAGGAAAAAGACCGGTATCCCTCCCACCAACACAATCAGCAGGTATGGGATGAGGAAAACTCCTGGCAGAGAGGGAGGGCAAGCAGAGACAGGTGTGAGTGCAGGATCAGTGAGCATGTGGGTCAGAGAGCACAGGATCAGTGAGCATGTGGGTCAGAGAGCACAGGGTCAGAGATCACAGGGTCAGTGAGCATGTGGGTCAGAGAGCACAGGGTCAGAGATCACAGGGTCAGTGAGCACGGGGGTCAGAGAGCACAGGGTCAGAGGGCACAGGGTTTAGACACATCCCATCCCCCGCACCCTATAATACGTGGTATTTAAGAGGCTTTTGGGCACATGGATATAGAGGGATTGGAGGGATGTGGATCACGATCAGGCAGAGGACATTAGTGTAACTGGGCATCATGTTTGACATGGACATTGTGGGCCGAAGGGCCTGTTCCTGTGCTGTTCTATGCTCTTATCATTAAGGAGCATTTAGACTCCCTCTTCCCCCCTCTCGGGCAAAAGGTACAGAAATGTGAAAACACACACCTCCAGATTCAGGGACAATGTATTCGCAGCTGTAACCAGGCAACTGAACCATTCCACCACAACTGGAGAATGGTCCTGACCTCCCGTTCTACAGCGCTGGAGACCCTCGGATTATCTTTGATCGGATTTTCCTGGACTTTACCTTGTACTAAATGTTATTTCTTTATCATGAATCTATCTATACACTGTGAATGGTTTGATTGTAATCATGTAATCTTTCCGTTGACTGGTTAGCGCGCACGCAACAAAGGCTTTTCACTGTACCTCGGTATATGTGACAAGAAACTGAAACTGAAAATTGAAACTGAGGTGTGAAATGGAAGGAGTTAGAAATTGTGGAATTTGTTTAATTTGACATCATGGTCAACATGAAGGAGAGGATGGGGAGGCGCTTGGACAGGTGCTGGCAGGCTGGGTGGGTGGGTGGGGGAGGGCTGGCTGGCTGCGACCGGGGAGAGGGAGGGGTGGAGCCGTTCACAGACGGGCCGGGGCCGGGGTCTGACACACCCGCCCATTGCGAGCCGCTCCCGTGGGAACGCTGCTGCCGCCGCCCCACTCCATTCAAAGCCGCCTCTAATCCAATTATAGCTGGCGGGGAGAGGGGGGCAGCGACCCGCACCGGGACTGGTCCCAGAGCAGCCGAGACGGGGCCTGGGCGGGATCGCTGCCTGGGGTGGAGGTCACCTTGAGGTGGTGGGTGGGGGGGACAGAGAGCTCCGCACCGGGGAACCCCCGCCACACGGGGGGCATTTACAAAGGGGAGAGAGGAGGGAGAAAGAGGGGAGGGGAGAGTGGGAGAAACAGCAAGCGAGAGGGGGTGTGCGCTTAGTTCCCGCCGATGAGGCCACACACCAGTATCCAGGCAACAACGCCACAGGAATCTCATTCCCGGCCGGCTAGACTTGAACCCTCACCTCAAGCACGTTTAATATTCCTGCTCATTGTCTGCATGTAAAACTAATCCCACACCCCTGTATGTCCCCACAGCCCCACTCCCCACACCCATGTATGTCCCCACACTAATCCCACAGCCCCACTCTCTCCCCACACTCCTGAATGGCCCCACAGCCCCACACCCCTGTATGTCCCCACACTAATCCCACAGCCCCACTCTCTCCCCACACCCCTGTATGTCCCCACAGCCCCACTCCCTCCCCACACCCCTGTATGTCCCCACAGCCCCACTCCCCACACCCATGTATGTCCCCACACTAATCCCACAGCCCCTCTCTCCCCACACCCCTGTATGTCCCCACAGCCCCACACCCCTGTATGTCCCCACACGACTCACTCCCCACACCCCTGTATGTCCCCACACTAATCCCACAGCCCCACTCCCTCCCCACACTCCTGTATGGCCCCACAGCCCCACTCCCTCCCCACACTCCTGTATGGCCCCACACCCCTGTATGTCCCCACACCAATCCCACAGCCCCACTCTCTCCTCCACCCTCCATATATGTAGATAGATTATGGATTTATGCAAAAGCTCTAGGGTTTAGCAGCGCCGCCTTTAACTTCCTCGTTATTAACTGGGACTGGTTTAATGCCAAGAGGCTTAGACCAGGCACAATTTGTTAGGTGTACCCAAAGGGTTTCCCGAAATGTCGTGGACAGTCCGATTTAAGGAGGGACCAGTAGGTCCTTGTCTAGGGAAGCAAGCCTGGCTTACTGGGAGTTTTCAGATAGTTATGAATAAGGATAGGTCTGGGTTTCTGTAGTTTATTTGGGGAAAGGCAGATTACAACATTAGTCAGAGCTCGGGAGAGTAAATTGGGAGCCGATGTCAGTGACATTTGGGGAAAAGACACAAAGTGCTGGAGTAACTCAGCGGGTTAGGCATCTCTGGAGAACATGGACAGGTGACGTTTCGGACCAGGCCCGTAAGGATGCTGTTATACTCCCGACGGTCCGGTCAACTTCAGCTCTATGAGTTTGCAGTGGACTGGATCACAAACAATGACGAGATGGAGTACAGGAGACAGAATTAAATATAGAAGTTGCAAATATAGGTCATGTTGCAGTCGTACAAGAGGTGTTGAGGACACATTTAGAGTATTATGTTCAGTTCTGGTCACCATGTTATAGGAAAGATATTGTCAAGCTTGAAAGGGTTCAGAGAAGATTTTCGAGGATGTTGCCGGGACTCGAGGGACTGAGTTTAGGGAGACGTTGAGCAGGCTAGGATTTTATTCCTTGCAGTGCAGGAGGATTAGGGGTAATCTTACAGAGGTGTACCAAATCATGAGAGGAATAGATTGGGTACACACAGTCCTTTGCCCAGAGTAGGGGAATCAAGAACAATATAACATAGGTTTAAGGTGAGGTGAGGAGAACGATTTAATGGGAACCTGAGAGGTTGCTTATTTACACAAAGGTTGGTGTGTGTGTGTGGAACGTGCTGCCAGAGGAGGTAGTTATGGCAGTTACTATTGCAACATTTAAGAAACATTTAGACAGCTACATGGATAGGACAGGTTTAGAGGGATTTGGGTCAAATGCAGGCAGGTGGGACTAGTGTAGATGGGGCATGTTGGTTGGTGTGGGCAGGTTGGGCCGAAGGACATGTTTCCATGCTGTGTGACTATGTAAGAACTTAGTGACATGGTGTCAGGACAACAACCTCTCCCTCGATGTCAGCGAGAGGAAGGAACTAGTTATTGACCAGGGAGGGTGGTGGGGAACATGTCCCAGTCAGCATCAATGGTGGTGAAGTGGAGATGGTCGAGAGCTTCAAGTTCCCAGGTGTAAACATCACCAACAATCTGTCCAGGACCAACCACATTGAGGCTGCGGACATGAAAGCACATCAACACTTCCAATCTACCT